>NC_051230.1:8008653-8086153 GCF_015220715.1 Pygocentrus nattereri | reverse complement strand
CAGTAATGTTTTAATTACACACTCATGCTACTTGATGAATAAATCATGGCACGCCATTTTCCAGCTGCTATCCTGGAAATAAGTGATGGTCAGAAATTTAATGAGGATTGATAACCTCACCTTGTTTAAAATGGTTCAAGACCTTCCTGAGGCTAATGGAGGTCTTTCACATGTTTCGCCAATTTCCCTCAATTTGACTGAGTGTCCTTGAGAAATGTTTGCAGGTATGTGCTCTCATAATGGCCAGTCCGTAACCCAGTGGTCAGCAGTCCATTCTCCATGATGTCTTTAAGGGACAAGCTCAATCAAGGATATGTTTTTGACAGTAAGTGCAAGCCAGTAGCCTCCAGTTAGCGTGGTGTAACTGTCACGGCTTTTTCCTTCCATTCATTGTTGACAGCAATAACGTTTCTAACTGAAACATTCCTTTAAGTTCAGTTCCAATATAAATGTGGAATCTGACTGGCTATCTGGTCGCATTGTGGGACCCATAGCGTTCTTGACCCTAACCAGGACCAGCGCAAAATCCAACGAACCAGTTTAAGGATTGTCTAGTAGACAGTACAATGCGTGACAGTACAATACACATTATTGCAAACATGTTGGCGCACACCTCTTTGTAATAATGGGATGACAAACGCTTATCTGGGCTTCATTTTTTATTTATTTATTTATGTATTTGTCTACTTTGAAAATCTGAACAATTGTGTTTGACAAATATGCAAAAATGAAAGATCAATTCACGATGCTGCAGTTTGTAAAAAATAATATTTAGTAAATCATTATTGAGTTGCACAAATGTGATTAAGCTGCTACTGTTATACTTCTACTCAATTTCCTCCTGACTCACTTACAGTTCTTTCAATTTTAACAAAACAAAAAACACAAGAATGATTTAATATAGCGAAGCTTAGTGCGTTGAAACATTATTACATATATGCTATATTACATCTCCAGTAAATTGACATGCATGTGCATGTATTGACATATGCTTAAATTAAAAATTCTCACTGTTATACATGTATTTGAAACTTATATTTTAATAAATCACATATATCCTAGTCAGGCATAACATTATGCCTTCTTGTTTCTACGCTCATTGTCCATTATATCAGCTCCACTTACTCTGTAGTTCTACAGTTACAGACTGTAGTCCATCTGTTTCTCTGATACTTTGTTAGCCACCTTTCACCCTGTTCTTCAGTGGTCAGGACCCCCACTGGACCACCACAGAGCAGATACAATTTGAGTGGTGGATCATTCTCTGCACTACGGTGACAGTGACGTAATGATGTGTTAGTGTGTGTTGTGCTGGGACGAGTGCGGCTGGAGTTTTTAAACACCTCATTGTCACTGCTGGACTGAGAATAGGACTAGAGGACGATTAGTTCATACTGTACAGCAAGAGATGCGCTATTGCCTCTGGCTTTACATCTACAGGGTGGACCTACAATGCAGGGGCATCTAATAGAGTGGACAGTGAGTGGACACTGTGCTCAAAACTCCAGCAGCACTGCTGTGTCTGACCTACTTGTGCAAATGCAACACACTCTAATGCACCACCACCATGTCAGTATCACTGCAGTGGTGAGAATAAGCCACCACCAAAATAATACCTGATCTGTGGTGGTCCAGTGGGGGTCCTGAGTATTGAAGAACAGGGTGAAAGTAAGCAAAGTATGTGGAGAAAGGAATGGGCAACAATCTGTAATTGTATAACTACAAAGTGCACCTATACAGTAAGTAAAGCTGAAAAAAAATGGACAACGAGCATAGAAACAAGGATTATTGTTTTGGCTGATCAGTGTATATGCATATATATTACACACGTTTTTTTTTATTATGAGCTAATTCTTAGAAACATTTGTGAGTGTGAACACTAAGAGCATGTGAAGAGCAGGAGGGGATCAGATTGATTTTACTGACATTCAGCCATCAGCTCACGTTTCCTACTGGCTGTGGATGGTGTTCTGAGTGTGATGCTGAGCGCAGTTCCTTTGGTGCTGTGTGTTATATAGATGTCACTGAAGTGGTGCAAATGGTTCTCCAGAGACAGCATCAGGAGTCAGAGACTGTACGAGACAGGGGTTTCTCTACTGAGCTCCTGTTCAGGTACAGTGGCTCTTGTTCAGATGTTCAGCAGATCTAGCATAAAGTGTGTGAAATGTCAACTGTCTGATGTTGAACTGTGAGGTTTGGCTCAGTGTTTTTATTTATTTATTTATTTTTATTGAACTTTTTTTGTGATAGGAAGATGTTCGTCACTGCTGTGGCCTTTCTTCAATGACAATGCTGGAAAATCCCGTTGGCCTCTCCATGCTCTGCCCACAATGCTGGCAGAAATTTTGTTCAATCTAAAAGGCCCATGCACAGATATTTACAGGAGTTCAATTCTTAGAAACATTTGTGATTGGCTGAGGGGCGTGGTCATTATTTCGGAAGCAGTCGATTAAACCTCATTCTCCAGTTTTCAAGGCAGTGGCATTATCCACTATGCTATCCAACTACTAAGCACGAATGAATTATGAACTGAGAAAGGTGTGTTTGAGAGGTCCACACCGTCACACGGAAATCTGTGCTTTTTCATTACAACAAAAATCTCCCCTGTTTGGTTGGTTGTTGTTAAATACAATAAAATAACCTCATCATAGGATGTAACGCAATCGAAGGGGCATTTTCCATTCTTGGTCAGCTGGATAGTGTGAAAATCCATGTACTGATGCATGAATCTGTCACAGGATGAAGGGGCCACTCAAAGGAATTGAAGCTCTTAGACAGATACCTTTACTTCTGCTTCATTATTTCACAGAATTAACAATACTTTTAATTATGAGTTTGGGATACTGTACTCCTTTCTGTTGGTACTCCAGTATCTGAATTGCACACAAGCACACCATGACTAGTCAATAGGTTTTTAGGTAATCCAACAAACAGGCCTTAAGTGAAAGACGACAAAGCATGATTTAACAATTTAACATTGAGCATTGTGCATTTGCTCACCAGAATGAGACTGACTATCAGTAATAGTGAATGAATCCTGCTTCACCTGGATTTTTTCATATCCAAAACGACCATCTAGCATCAGGAGTGACTTTGAGTAAATTGCTTCTGTGAAAGTGTAGGCGTGAAAACTGAAAGCATGTGAAGAGCAGGAGAGGAGCAGATTGATGTTACTGACATTCAGCCATCAGCTCACGTTTCCTACAGGCTGTGGATGGTGTTCTGAGTGTGATGCTGAGCGCAGTTCCTTTGGTGCTGTGTGTTATATAGATGTCACTGAAGTGGTGCAAATGGTTCTCCAGAGACAGTATCAGGAGTCAGAGACTGTATGAGACAGGGGTTTCTCTACTGAGCTCCTGTTCAGGTACAGTGGCTCTTGTTCAGATGTTCAGCAGATCTAGCATAAAGTGTATGAAATGTCTGGTGGCAACTGTCTGATGTTGAACTGTGAGGTTTGGCTCAGAGTTTTTATTTTTATTTTTTTTATTGAACTTTTACCCTTTTTTATGTGATAGGGAGATGCTCTTCACTGCTGTGGCCTTTCTTCAATGATGATGCTGGAAAATGCTTATTCAATCTAACAGGCCCATGCACAGATATTTATGGGGACAGGGTTCAAGGCCAAAAATGGCAACATAAATATATAAAGAAAATTTAATTTAAAGCTACAGTATGCAAGTTTTGGGGATTTGGAGACCTCTCTGGTGGAAATGTGTAGCTGCACCCGATGTACACAGGAAATATATCCTCATATATATTTTTTTTCATTATATGTTTTAAGTTTGTAATATATTTCTTATATATTGTCACTGTCCAAAAACAAAACAACAACAACAAAACACAATGAAATAACAAAAAAATGTATTTCTTTATTTAAATTTTTTTTTTACATCCTTTGAGCACGAAGGCTGCTGTTTACATTGTGTGAAAATTGTGATGAATGGCACGATCATGGTCCATCATAATGACTGGCTCAGTAGAACTGCTCAAATATTGCTTGGAATAAAATCTCTTTATATTAACTTACATTAAATCTAAAGTAATGGATAAAAGGACTCCCCACCTCTGAAATCCCATATATTATAACATGTATTTTTGACGTATTTGTAAATATTTAAAAAGACATCATTACATATATGCACAGTTAAATATACACCTGAAATGTGTGTTTTAAAACATCACTTTTATTGAATATATTACACATTATTAATTATTCATTATGGGCAGATGTTTAGAAACATTTGTGATTTGCTGAGGGATGTGGTCATTATTTGCAGTCAACTGGACTTCACTCTCCAGTTTATTGGCCGTTATCCAGTATGCTATCTAGCTACTAGGGATGAATGAATAATGAGTTCATAACAAAAAGCTCTACTGTTTGGTTGCTTGTTGTGAAATATAATAAAACAACCACATGATGGAGTATGACAATTTATCAAAGAGACATTTTCTGTTTGTTTAACAGCAGAATGGTTGCTCCATCCTCAGGTGATACTGCATCAATGACAGAAGCAATATAAATCTTATGCAGGCCAACCAACAGGGCAGCCAGAGGGCAAAAGGGCAGGGGCTAAAGCCCTCTGTATAGTGCTCTAGTGTAGGGAATAGTGAGGGGTCAATCCATGTTCGCTATAGTAGTGTACTATATAGTGCTCCAATGTGGGGAATAGTTAGGGATCAATTTACTTATTTATCACATACTATTCAACTGAAACCATATTTTAGATGTGTTCTTTTGGCCACTGTTTCATTCTTACTTTCTCTAAATATCTGCCTTCACAAGAAGCCCCTCGGCTGCCTTACCATTCAGTGCCATTTGGCATAAAGCCCAATATCCCCCAGTCCCACAAACTAAAATTATTGTTTAATTACCCTCCAAAACTCAGGGCCCTGCTATATCTTTCACTTTCCTCTCTCTCCTTCTCTCGTTCTTGCTTCCTCTCATAAAAATGAATCTATAAACTATTCTTTAATTACACTCCTCTCTCTCTCTCTCTCTCTCTCTCTCTCTCTCTCTCGCTCTTATTTTTTCTCCCTCTCTCTCTCTCTCTCTCTCTCTCACTCATTCTTTCTCCCTCTCTCTCTCTCTCTCTCTCTCTCTCTCGTTCTTATTCTTTCTCTCTCTCTCTCTCGTTCTTATTCTTTCTCTCTCTCTCTCTCTCTCTCTCGCTCTTATTCTTTCTCTCTCTCTCTCTCTTTCTCGTTCTTATTCTTTCTCTCTCTCTCTCTCTCGCTCTTATTCTTTCTCTCTCTCTCTCTCTCTCTCTCTCTCTCTCTCTCTCGCTCTTATTTTTTCTCCCTCTCTCTCTCTCTCTCTCTCTCTCTCTCACTCTTATTCTTTCTCCCTCTCTCTCTCTCTCTCTCTCGTTCTTATTCTTTCTGTCTCTCTCTCTCGTTCTTATTCTTTCTCTCTCTCTCTCTCTCTCTCTCGCTCTTATTCTTTCTCCCTCTCTCTCTCTCTCTCTCTCTCTCTCTCACTCTTATTCTTTCTCTCTCTCTCTCTCTCTCTCGCTCTTATTCTCTCTCTCTCTCTCTCTCTCTCTCTCTCTCTCTCTCTCTCTCTCTCTCTCTCTGTTAAGTATAGTGCTGTAGAAAGTCACTTGTGTCCCCCCTCCATAACAAGCGCACTGAACACCTGTTAGTGAGTATTTGGCGCACCTGTTGAGGGGCGTGTCTGTGTCTGCCAGCTGTCTCTCTGATAAGCAGTGACAGCTCGACTGGCCTGGGACGCGTCTCATTAGTGGCAGGCTCAAACTCCGTCTGTCATCTGACCCCTTTCTCGCTCCTGTTGCCTGTTTCTGATGCCCTGGCTGGCACCATACCAAACCTGCCCTTGTACCCTGAGAGGAATTGATTTGGGCCCACTGAGGACCACTAAAGTAAATAAACAAATATATGTACAGAAATGGTGAACAATGGTTAGACCTCACTCACAATGGACCTGTCCATGCTCTGCCCACAAACATGCTTGTTTATATCTGGAGGTTGGAAAAGTTTTACAGAATTTGATGTTTTTAGGTGAAAACTACAACAATAACACAAAAGCTGAGCTTTTATCAAAAAAAGAAAAAAAAATCTTAATTCTGTCACGCAATCGGAGTCGGACCAGCTCAGGTGACTGAACACTCGCAAGAGAACTCCCAACAACGCTCCTATCAGAGATCACAATCACCTGATTACTGACATCTTTCACCTGCGTTGTGTATCACGTGACTCTTTAAGCAGAGTATTTAAGCCCGGGCTTTTAGTTAGTTCCTTGTGAATTATTGTTTCGTTGAAACCTACTGAGTGTTTACTGATTGATTGTTTGTTTGTTTGTTTGTTTGTTTGTTTCTATGTGTATCGACCCTCTGATTCGTTTGATGACCTCTGACTTCTGCCTAGCCCTTCTTGTACCTTTGCCAGTGTGTGTTGGATCAGTGTTTTTTGTGACCATTGCCTGGACTTTGACTTTCTGCATGTTTTGCCCCTTTGACAATTGTTGATTTAGCATGATTAAATCACCTTTGTCTTTCATCCACGCTCGTCTGAGATTCTGTGAACCTTACAAATTCAGAGTGTGTTGTTAAATTTCATCCAACATGTCAGATTGTTAAAACTTTTGCACACTGAATATAATTTTTATGTGATTTTATTTGGTATTAAATTGGTTTATAAAGATAGTAATGAATAAATTTGAACACGTATAACTGATGAAATGGCCTTTTATTAATGAGATTTATTTATTTCCCCTCCACCAATCCACACACATACTGTACATCAGTAACTGTCTTTAAATATCATTCATATCTAAGAATGCTGATTGCTGGCTGTATGAACCAGGTACTTATATTACAATGTAAGCCCAGAAAAGGAGAACAAAAGAGAGAATGATAAGTTTTGCTCATTTATTGTTCCACTTGAAGAACTCTGCAGTGTTTTAGATGGGGTAAGCGGGCTAATTGCCACTTGGCAAAGAATTTTTTCTGCTGATGTTAAGGGTTTTACTGACTGAACTCTACTGGAGATGCAGATATGGCACATATGAGTTCAAGTTCATCTCAAGTTCAGGATAAATTTCCATTTTAAATTCTTACTGTATTCGTACAGTTTTGTTAAATTAGAAAAAAAAAACACTTTTTTGATCAGTTTGGTGGATTTAGCATTTTTGCTGTCTGTTAATTTACTCATCAGATTATCATGTGGTAACAAGTAGATTGACTAGTTTTATTCAACCTAAATGAAAACCTTAAATGAATGATTCTTTCAATCAGTGTATTTTTTAATCAAACCAGTTTAGTTGCTTGTTACTGATCTGATGAGCCAATTTTTTACAGTGCAAACTGTTACGCTAGTAATATTAGCTGAGGTGAAAAGATGATTAGCAATTTAGATTGGCTGCCTACTTGGCGTAAATTTCAAACCATGGCTATTTATGACTTTTAGTGGTCTGGTTTTTGGGTTTAAGAGGCAGTAATGGAGAGATGACGAATGGCATGCTGATTGTTAGGCATGTGACTACCTCCTTTCATGCTTACTAGACTGTAAAAAGTGAAAATTACTTCATGTGGTAACAAGTTAATTAACTACACTATAAAAAGTCACTTGTCAGATCTACTTAAAAAATGACTTCATGTGGTAACGTCGTAACTTTTACAGTGTAAATCTGGTGTAATCTGTCAGTTGGGAGTGAACTCAACTGTGTCAAGTTGAATTGTACTGATTTTATGGATTTACTACACCCATAGGGTCTACCTATAGGCCCGGGGCCCACGGGCAGCTTAAAGCACTCCTGATGATAACCTCAAAACATGATTTTTTTCAGATGGTGACAAGGTGACATTATTTCATTTGCCATAATTTTGTTGAATGATTTAAATTGTGCAGGCAACTTTAACCCATTCAGCCAATTGTTGTTGTCTCTGGGTTTGGCATGGCAACAACCAAGATGACTGAATTTTTTTATTGAGAATGTACAGGCAGGTTTGCCCCCTGCTTCATCACTGATGCAGCTAGCATCTCCAAAGACAGCTCAAACTGAGCCACAGGCATTGAAGCTGTATGTGAAAGTCCTCACAAAGTTTAAACTCCTGAGTGAATTAAACAATTCCTGTGTCCTTTCACTGTTCCAGAACGAAAGTTTTCCATCCAGAATCATCATTTGCTTTTCTTTGTGAGAAACAACAATATCTTTGTTACTATGCCATTTGTTTGATTTGATTGATCTTTGTGGCATGAATAACATGGCAAAATTCTGAGAAAAATCTGGTGTGCATAGCTTAGGTTTGAAAATTCAAATCTTTTAATGTAATTTATTTGCATAGTGTTCAGTGTGTAATGGCCTTCAGAATCAATTTGGCTCAGTTTTTTTTTCTTTTAGGTCATCTAATCAAGTGAACATGATGTCAAATTTGTTATTGTTGTTTATAACCTGCATTATTTTGGTTGGCTGCACTTAATAATACACTCCAGCTCAGTGGTATAGGCAGAAAAAAATCTGTTAAATTTAAACTTTTAATGCATGTAAGCAAAGGTTGTGTTAGGAGTCTTGCTCATGGACGCTTATAAGCATAGCATGGGTTGCTTGCCTAGGCTGAAGATCAAAGCCCAGTCTACAGCATGGCAGGCAGAAGTGTTACCCACAACACTGCACCACCCACCCACCAGGATATAGCCTATTTCTGACACCAATGCAGTCATCACACTACATATTCCAGCTCTTCCAACTTGCGGTGATACAAAACAGTATAACTGGGTGCACATCAAACAGAATGTTGGATTCACATAAAAACTACCAACGTGGCAACACCCTTCAAGCATCAGTCTGCTCACCACAGGCATAATATTTGCCCAATGAAGATGACATAACTGAGTTAAAATCTGACAACAGAGATGTACAAAGATGAAGAAAAATTGCACAGCAAACTTAAAAAAAACCTAAACCTAATCATCCTGGGCTAAAGCATGCTGTCACAACAGGCATGACTCAATGACTTTATGCATTAAACTTGACTTTTCCTTTGGCATTTTGACAGCCCATTTTAGCTTTTGTTGGAAAAAAACACAGTAAGTAGAAAAATAGTCAGACCACTTATAACAACAAGGTTTTTTTTGACAACAATTAAATTTTTTTTCATTTTTGGCTTTTGAAATGCAAAGAAAATGACATACTCTCTCAGGGACAGAAGCAAACTTTTACAGATCTCCCAGGTACATCTTTTTACCACAGCTAGAGTTTTGAATTCAAACTGCTGTACTTGTGAAGAATCAAAGGCTTGGTTTGCTAAGCACTGATTGGAGAGTGGAGAAAAGACAGAGCTTGGGATTGGTTGATACTATGCTAAATGTGGACATGTCTTAACCTCTTGGGGACAGATTTGAATGAGTTGAAAGGGACAAAGACAAAGACCCTGGATGTATCTCCATACTGCCTGCTTGACTACAGGTGCTTCCTCCTGTTTGAACATGAATTCAGTTTCAAAGCATACTCCTCTTCAAACAGCCCCGGCTTATCATTTAATGATGTCTCAAATGAAAGCAGACATTTTCAGATGGAGAGCCGCACTCAAACATCCCTGAAACACAGGAGAACCAATTATGAAAGGGACAGGAAGTGACCTCACCACTGAACTCCCTGGAAATATGCTGCCAGCAGCTGATGCATTTCAGAAGACCAAAAAGAGTCAGACTGACCCTAATTTAATTTGTTGGAAGAGAGAGAGAGAGAGAGAGAGAGAGAAGGAGGGAGAGAGAAGGAGAGAGAGAGAAGGAGGGAGAAAGAAGGAGAGAGAGAGAAGGAGGGAGAAAGAAGGAAAGAGAGAGAGAGAGAGAAGGAGGGAGAGAGAGAGAAGGAGAGAGAGAGAGGGAGAAGGAGAGAGAGAAGGAGGGCGAAAGACAGAAAGAGATTCAGGGAAAGAAAGGAAGAGGGAGAGGAAAAGTGAGAGGATAAAAGAGTGAGAGAGACAGAGGGAGATTAAAGCCTCCCCCACTCTCATACTGTTGTGTGTCTTGTTTTGAAAGGGAAATGGAGCTTTTCACTCTGTTGCTGCTTTTGTTAGCTTCTCTCCTGTGAGAACTGTCCAGCGAATTAATCTGCCCAATTACTGATATTGCTGCATCACCAAATTCACAGCATGGCAGTAGCTGGAAACAACTTTAGTTGTATTGGAAAAGCCGTCCGTGGAATTTGCCTTTTAAAAACTGTACTTGAAAGGAAGAGAAACCGTATTTGCTCAGCTGGGCTTCAGGTTAGGACTATGGATGGTTTGAAGGGTCAAACTGGGAAGCTGCATTGACAATAGTAAATATGGTGGTGTTTGCAATGGTCATCCTCTAGTCCTTCATCAGTGGTCACAGGATGCTGCCCACAGGATGCTGTTGGCTGGATATTTTTGGTTGGTGGACTATTCTCAGTCCAGCAGTGACAGTGATGTGTCTAAAAGCTCCGGCAGCACTGCTGTGTCTGATCCACTCCAGCGCAACACACACTAACACACCACAACCACATAAGTGTTACTGCAGTGCTGAGAATGATCCACCACCCACACTGCTTTGTGAGGGTCCATGGGGGTCCTGACCACTGAAGAACAGGGTAAAAGGGAGCTAACAGAGTATTAGAGAAACAGATGGACTACAGTCTGTAGGTGTATGCATATATATATATATATATATATATATATGTATGCACGTATGTGTATATATAAATATATAAATGAATTGAGAGAGAGTTTGGGAGATAGAGTGTGTGAAAGAGAGAGAGAGAGAGAGAGAGAGAGAGAGAGAGAGAGAGAGAGAGAGAGAGAGAGATGTTAGTGGAATCCATAATGTGTGTATGTAGCTATTAAATCTAATACTGTATCTTTTTCCCCTTTAATCTTTAATCTGTCTGATCTCAGGCATCTCTTAAACTCTCTCTACCCCCTGCTTTGCCGTGTAGCCATCATTAAATATACAATACATCAGCTCACATCACACATCTCAGCAGTGTGATCGACGTAAAAGACCCAAAGGATCAGACAGTTTAACTCAATCACTGTCCTCAGAGACCACTTCAAAAAGGTTACAGGAGGGGGCTGCTTGTTCGCTTCTCTCCACGCTGTTCTCCCTGAAAATATATCTGGAACAGTTTGGTGGAGACTGCTGTGGGAAAAAAACCATCAGTACTAATGATGAAATGCAGTTTGTAGCTCTGCAAGGGACTCTGTGTTAGTGAGCAGTAGAAATGAACAGTAGCAAAAACAAGACGTACATGAATCTGTTGGAGACATGAGCCGTTTAATAGCTTTGTTGCATAATGATATAATGGCTTTTTATTTAGGGCTGTCAAAGTAGTTACAAACACATTAGTGTCATGTTAACATGATAAGATGTTAACCCTACAATTGTTTTGATGCTGCCAAGGCATTTTTACAGAGGCTGAGAAGACCCAATCAATAAAAATTGAGCTGCTCAAAAAAACTCAAATCTCAAAAAACGTATTTTACAAATGCTGTAAATTCTTAGACCCTCTAGCAAACTAGCAAAAAAAGACACACCTTCATCAAAATGATGACACCTGTGCCACAGAAACACGTTGAACTTCAGAAACACTGCAGAGTCAGTCATAAGACAAAAGAAGTGTTTCTATAGGACAGTCATGGTTTCCCCTTTGTTCTTGTGTCGGTTTCTTGCTTTGTGTTGTAGCCATGTGCTTTTTGGCCATGTTTCCATGCCTTCTCTGTTAGGATCTTTGGCCTTCGCCCTTTCCCAGGTCTTCCCCAGCCAAAAAAGAAAATAAAAGTAAAACAATAAAAATGTGGGGCGGCACGGTGGCGTGGTGGGTAGCGCTGTCGCCTCACAGCAAGGAGGGCCTGGGTTCGATTCCCCGGCCGGGCGACCAGGGTCCTCTCTGTGTGGAGTTTGCATGTTCTCCCCGTGTCTGCGTGGGTTTCCTCCGGGTTCTCCGGTTTCCTCCCACAGTCCAAAGACATGCAGTCAGGCCAATTGGGTGTGCTAAATTGTCCCTGTGTGTGAGTGACTGTCTGTGTCTGTGTGTCTGCCCTGCGATGGACTGGCGACCTGTCCAGGGTGTATCCTGCCTTCCACCCGAAGACTGCTGGGATAGGCTCCAGCATCCCCCCGTGACCCTGACGGAGAAGCGGCTTAGAAAATGGATGGATGGATGGAATAAAAATGTGAATGCAAACCTCTTTTTGCCATTTCTTTTTCAAACATCTGCACAAATATCCTGCCCAAACTGAAAATGAAATGAAATACCTACATTTGCAATTTTGTTTTTCCACACAAGCATGATTAATTTGTGACGAAAATAAAAATACATTTAATATTGTCATTTCATTTTTGTCACTATTCTGGTATTTCATGGCCATATCTAAAATGAAAAAAAGCTGATGGAGAAAAGAAAAACCAAGCTTCACTTTGGCTTTGGCTGCCCTTCATGAAATGTGGAACACGTGCCAAAACTAAAATTAAAATGCAATGTTTACATTTTTATTTCTTTTCATAGCAATCAGCTGAATATCTGACAAAATGAAAATGCAAAATGGATAAATCAACAGCAAAGTGACAGGTTGGGATTCAGTTTTTTGGTGTGGACGCGCTTTAAGTGTCAGAACGAAAAGGCAAATGCAAATGAACATCACCGCCACCTACTGGAGATTTACTTTTCATTTCCCACTTTTCTTTTTCATTTTCAAACTGACCAACATGCAAATATATGTTAATTAGCACTAGGCAGGGCTATGGGTTACATTTTAGGACAGAACGGCATTGTTCCTCAAGCTAAACGACTTTGAGTCTCGAGAAAAAACACCATCAGGTCTCAGATCTGGTAAAACTGGACATCAGACCAAACACCGTCAGACCAAACGGCCTCAGAAAAAACTGTGAACATGTTATACTGGCATGTATATTGAGATACACAAAAGTTATGAGAACCAGAATATGCTCGACCAGGCTTACGTTTGGTCTGTTACCTTTTCATGTATCCGTCCTTTACTGTCCCCGGCTGCAGCTGAGTCTCTGGTCCATGCTTTTGTTACTTCTCGCCTGGACTATTGTAACTCATTGCTCTATGGGCTCCCCGCTAAGTCACTTAGGTTGTTACAAATGCAAAAAAGTTGCAAAATTCTGCAGCACGGATTCTCACATACACTAAAAAATCTGAGCACATTACTCCTGTTCTTCAGAGACTTCATTGGCTGCCCATTACTTTACGTATTCACTATAAAATTCTACTTCTCACATTCAAGGCACTTCATGGCCTGGTTCCTGCTTACTTACTCGACCTTCTAATACCCTACAAGCCCACTTGTAACCTCAGGTCTTCGGAAGCAGGCCTTCTAGTGGTCCCTAGGTTCAGGCTCAGCTCTATGGGTGGTCGTTCCTTCAGTGTTGAGGCCCCCTTGCTCTGGAACTCTCTGCCTCTCTCTCTTCGCTCTACCTCTTCTCTTTCTCACTTCAAATCTTTATTGAAATCTCATCTTTTTCTCCTTAATTTTTCTCCTGCATCTTCCTCGGGCCTTGTGTAATGTGATATGCATTTGTAAAGCGACCTTGGGTTTTGTGTAAAGGCGCTATATAAGTTCAACTTATTATTATTATTATTTTCATGGAGCTACAGCTATGACATGTCAGATAGCCAACTAGTTTACTATGAACTTACTACAATGTGAGTCTCTGTGGTCTTATCAACTTCTGTCAGTGGCTTTTAATCACAGATACTTCCAGAGACATTTCTGTTGTGTTGTGACTGACTTTGCAGCATTTCTAAAGTTGCATGTTTTTGCAGTGCATTTGCGAAGTGTAGGTCAGGTGTAGTCATAATGATGAAAATGTGTTCTGAATTTGCATCACGTTTATGAGTTTGCAAGGGGTGTTTAACCCCTTACATGGCCAGCCTTATTATTTGTTTTGTATCACCGCAGGGTGGAAGAGCTGGAACATGTAATGTGATGACAGCACTGGTGTCAGAAATAGGCTATATCCTGGCGTTAAGACATGGAATTCTGTGAATCTGCTTTGTGACAACATCAGTTGTAAAAAGCGCTATACAAATAAATTTGACTTGATTTGATCACTTCTGCCTGCCACGCTGTAGACTAGGCTTTGATCTTCAGCCTAGACAAGCAAGGCCAGGGCAGTGAAGTGAAGTCCTTGTAGTTACTGAATAATAAGCCTTAGTATGTAATAAGTCTGTGAACCTTTGAACCATATGCAGCAGTGCAGGCTGAAGCCCACCTGCAGCAGGCTGTATGTTGCTGTGGTAGAATTTTGTGACTCATTCGTAAACAACATTAAATTCATTTTAAAGCAGACTGAGCTTGTGAGAGACCTGTGGCCGAATACGGTCAAATACTCACAACAATGTTCCAATATCTAGTGTAAAGCATTCCCAGAAGAGTAGAGGCTGTTACTGCAGCAAAGAGAGACCGACTCTGTATTAATGCCCATGAATTCAGAAGAAATATGGATGTTTTGGTATCTACCTCTCCACATTGTAGTGCACAACTACTGCACAAATTGCCATATTCTGTATTATGTTTTATTTGTCTCCAATAGAGTTTGCAGAAACAGTGCAAAGTTTCCTAGAGGATGTGTTCAATTATTTACACTCAGTCAATTTACAATTTACAATTTACACTCAATCAATTACACTGAATACAAATCAGCTAAACATGTAATCTGAGCAGAGGTGATCAAACCTTTATAAATGACTGTATATGTTTTCATTAAGCTATTATAACACACTAATCCAGCACGGAAACTCATAAAATTCACTCATAAATACTGTTGGGAATATGAATGCTTTGGTAAAATGTAAAAAGCATACATGTGTGGTAGAAATCGGAAAGGAGATGTAGAAACAAAAGGAGAGAAATTGGAGAAGGCATAGTAGCTCGATTAGTTAATTAATCAAATAACACTTAATGTTATTCAATTATAATTAATTGTTGGTTTCAGCCTGAGTTACAAGTAAAGCTCAGTGTTAATGCTTTTTGAACTCTGTCTCTCCCTTTCTCTCTCTCTTGCCCCCCCCCCCTCTCTCTTTCTCTCTCTCTGTCCTTCAGCATGATCAGGAATTCAGTACTATCCTCATTGTCTGTAATCTGTGAAAGGCCCAACTCTATCTGTGTACATCCCTAATTAAAACGGTGTCTTATCCCATCTGGACACCCAGCCTGAATACAAAGAGCTTTAAAAGGCTGATGATGACTTCGGTTCAGTCTCAAATAGCCCTCTGCATCCTTCCCCTTGACCTTTACTAGTGTGTAGCTGAGGCAGAATGGCATGTCCAATTAACCCTTTAATGAGGGGCAGAGAGTGGCTATTTCCTCCTTTTAAAGGCCTCATATGGTGGAACATCACATTTGCCTCCTTTCACTACACAGCAACTACACATATTGACTCACAGCAGTTTAGCCCCACCCACTCATATAAAGTTATAAGGAGTGTTTCAGCTCTGAGTGCTTTTTGAATGAGGCAGTATATGGGGCAGCCAATCAGAACAGAGCTAATTTACACATTTCACTCTGAAAGGCACATTAACCAAACTATTAATTCAAAGGGATTAAGAGAAGTTGGAAAATGGTTAGGTAAAAATTAAATATAAAAATTAATTTCACTTTTTTATATTTTTTCCACTGGAAAAAAGGGTAACACTGCTTCTGCTAGAGGAATAAAAATAACACTAACAACGATGACGAGTAGAGCGTGTACAGCTCACTTAAGTGTTGGGCTTTGAAGCAAAAACAAATTTATCTCAGTTTCGGTTTGTCAGCTGATGATGAGCAGAGGAAAAATACGTTTGTGCAATTAATAAAGGAATAAACTTTGTCATACTGAGGAGAAGAACCTCTGTCTCAGCATTTCACCACTGCTGACTAACTTTACTCTGCAACAAACGGCACCTTGTCCAGTGAAATGATCTTAAATATAGTCTATACATCTAGTATTTTTGAGATGTTTGTGCACCTATAATAATCTTATTTCTAGACACCTTTCACTTGTTTTTTTGTGCTTTTATTTAGTAAAATTATCTCACTATACTGGCAGATATTTTTTCAAGCATATTTCTTACAACTAGCTACATTATCTGAGATAATTTTACTATAAATAAAATTACTTAAAACAAGTAAAAATGTTTAGAAATGAGGTAAACAATCTTAAATTAAGATTACACAATCTCAACATGAGAAATATTAGATTCATTGACTATATTTAAGATAATTTTACTTGACAAAATACCATTTTTTGTAGCATAATCCTAACGTGCAGTTTGTGCTTTAAAGTTGCTGCTTCAGTCACTTTCAGTGAAACAGTTTCCATTTTCTCCCTCAAAAGCGTTTCTCCAACAATCCTGGACACATACTTGAATTTCAATCTTGGCAACTATGTCAAACACAAAGTGAGACACTTTTCTGTGGTGAGCTGAAGTGATACAAACACCAATGTTTCTGAGGTTAATAACTGTCCATAAGGCAACAGCAGAACTTGTTTTACCCAGCGTTTATGCACTTCTGTTTCTTGTAAAAGGGACTATTGCAGAATTGTAGTACATGAAGCAGGTTAGGACATTTAGCCCCAATCCCGTTTCACCCCTTGCCCCTATCACTTAGCCCTTACCCCTCCATTTTGCCCATTCAGGCCTAGGGGTAGGGTGTCCTGGTTTTTGTTGAGTGTCACGATTGGCCCCTCCCAGTCCTGTCCATGTGCTTTTTGTTTACTCTTTCATCCATGTGCATTTGTTTTGGTTCAGTCCAGCCCCCTTGTTGTCTGACTCCACCCCTGATTGTCGCCACCTGTTTTCCACCTGTCCCTTGTTATCCCTCTGTTTTATAAGCCCTGTGTTTGCCCTTTGTTTTCGCTGGTCTTTGTACTGTTTGATTGTGTTTGTATGTTTGTTCAGTGTTTCTGTGTTTATCATGTCTGCACCCCGATCTGTTCTCGTTGGCACGATGACCCTGGACTGTTTTGACCATGGCCCTGGATTTGCCCATAATAAAAGTCGCTTGTTTTTTCAGACACACACTTCAAACTGTGTCATGAAAAAAAAAGAAAAAATGGAAAAATGGCTGAACAGCAAGAAACCCATAAATGTGAATATTTTCTCTGTTAAAATATTACAATAACCATTATAACCATTAATGTCACTCAATGTATTATGGTCCTTTTCTTTATGACAAGCATAAAAACCCTTTTGAGGGTCCCATTTTATAGGGGAAGATTTCAACTGCAATCCCTTGTAACTCAATTCCAAGTAACAAGTTAACACTTGAAAACAAAGGGTAGGGGTAAAGCTAATCCTCTAATAATGTTATTTTTCCATGCTATTGTTATACTCAGGATTGCTTGCATTACTGTTAAGCTTTATCACCTGTATGTAAAGCACACTGGCATGAAAAGTGCTATATAAATAATAATAAGAATAAAAACAATAATAATAATAATTAGTAGTCATGTCACATGCTTCTATAGACTTAGAGCATGTTTGGTTACACTTTACTTGGACTACATAACACTGATAAACATGTCATAAACCTGTCATGTCAGATGTCTTGTGTTGTCATATGCTGTCATTTAGTTCAGTAATATGTCATCATGTTCGATGTTATGACAGCTTATGTTACATGCTAACTTTTGCTAATCTTTAGTTAGTCTTCATGACATCAAATGTTATGACATTCACTATGAAAATGACTGGTTAAGGTAACAGGACACTGTTGTATTACTGAATATAATCTGTCAAAACATCCCATGTGACATCTACCATGACATGTTCATGGCATGGTTATGTCAATGTTAAGAAGCAGAGTTCACGTTTCTATACTGATCATACATATATGCATGCTTGCTCAAACTATCACAGCACATCCAACAATAAAGGCTGCATGGGACTTTTGTACAATGATTGATATACAGTGCCAGGCAAAAAATTAGGCACCCCTGGTTAAACACTCTGATATCTAAGCAAGTAAAAAAATGACTGTTAGATCCTAATGTCAGTGCCAGTGGCGGTACAGTAACTAAGTAAATGTAATTAGTTACTGTACTGAAGTAGTTTATTTGTGTATCTGTACTTCACTTAAATTTTTTCATTTTGGGCGACTTTTTTCTTTCACTCCACTACATTTCAGAGTCTAATATCTGACTTTTTCCTCCGCTACATTTTGAGAAATCGGTTGTTCCTTTTGGTTTTTGTGTGTGGAGTGGAGCAGTAGAGTTTCTCTTGACACGGGCAGGCTGGGTATTCCGCCCTGCACAGGAAAGATTATTTTGTGCGCACTGAGTGTTTGAAAAAGTGTTGTCCAAACTGGACTGGTTTTCATGCCTGGGTTAAGCTGAGTACATGCAGTGTTTGTGAAACTGAAGCCTCCCTCCTTCGAGTCATTCATTGTTATCATTTTTGTGCCTTGTGTGTTTTCATTCTTGTCTGTGTTTTGTTTTGTGTGTGTTTATTAACCATTTGAAGTACTGCCTGTGAACTGTGGTCGGGCTTTAGTTATGTTAAACCTGAAAAAGGGGAAACGCCAAAGGCTTGAACGTTGTAATTTGGGCTTACATTGTAACCCTTATATTGATTGTTTGGCTGGGTGGACTGAGTGTACAGGACTTAGACATTATCCAAGAACTGGCTCATTAAAGCAAGAGATGCTAGATTTAACTCACTGGTTGATTCATGAGGGTTGTGGGAATCCAAACTGGGATGATGATTGGTTGGCTTGGGAAAAAGCTAAAAAGGTGTGGGATAAATCACTTGGAGTAGAACCTAATAAGATGCCTAAAGCTCTGAAGCAGAGTAGGTCGTCTCCTCCTCCATTGGTTAAACAACGGTTAACTAAGCTGGCAGCCTTAGTTAGTAAGTCTGATGTGAACCCTGCAATTGTCTCAGACTCGAATGACACGAAGCAAGAAGTCAGCAATGGAGGGGCCGGCGTCTGCCTTGCCCCCTCCCCTTCTCCCCCTCCCCTGCTCACGCGTTGCTTGAAACATGGACTCTCAGAGGAAGAGTTCATTCAAGGCATAGCCTCACTTTCTGCTGATAATGACACGCTCCCAAGCTCAAATGCTGAGGGTGCCCAGGTTTATTACTGGAGCATTTCAGAAAATGTTGATCGGTTTTACACAGAGCTCAGAAATGTTCTTCTTGGCCTGAATGCTGCTAATCTCAGGAGGACGGAGGGCTTCTTGCCAAGTTCACAGCTTTGGTATTGAGGTCGAGCCATAGAACCTAAAAACATCATCAAACGTTTTTTTTTTTACTTTTTATTTTCATTTTCAAAAATGTATTTTCATTTTTACAGTTTCAAAATAACACAAAATAAAGGGCCTTAAGCAAAAGTTTTGGCATCCTGCAATTACTTACCTGGTAACCCTTTGGCAAGTATCACAGCTTGTAAATGATTTTTGTAGCCAGCTAAAAGACTTTGAATTCCTACCTTTGTCCATCTTTCCTTGCAAAACCTCTAGTTCTGGACTGTTCTTGGACTGTCTTTCATGCACTGTTTTTTTTTGGACCATCTTTCATGCACTGCTCTTTTGGCCCTTTTGAGTTATATGGAAAGGTATTTGATGATGTTTACATGGGGGTCGGGGTGTGGGGTGTGTGGGCATGGCAAAACCATCAGTTTACACCTTTTGAGGTAGATTTTGAGTTGTGTTTAGGCTCATTATCCTGTTGTAGAAGACCCTCTTTCCACTATCAGCATTTTTACAGATGTTTGATTCCAGAATTTGCTAGTTTTGATTGAATCCATTCTTCCTTCTCCCACTGAAATGTTTGTGCACATTTATTCAATATCCAAGACATGTGAAGTGGTGTGGAGAAAGTTTACAGCTACTGAACTTCCTGCTGCAGTTGTGGAAAGTAGCAACAAAGATAATGGAGCATTTTATTATGAATCTGTACCCTGCGGGCACCCCCTGCACCCTTGGGCTCGATGATAGCTGCAAGAACTGGCAGGAAGGCGGGGCCTGAATGCTGAACAAAGCAGAGAGCCATGAGTAACAGCAGGATGAGGAAGTCAGCCACCAGAGAGAGGGACGAAGACGATCAAAGCCACGAGAGGCACGAAGGTGGGACAGGAGTTCCAAACTCCGCCTGAATGCCCAGCTCCTGTTCTGCAGTGAGGCTGCTAGACTACCCTTTATGTTCGAGCCCGGCGGATGAGCAGTGGAGCAGGGGTTGTGATGGGGAGACAGAGCATTGAGCTCTCTGTCTCTCTTGGCTCAGGAGCACCTTTAAAAAGAGCAGAGAGGGAACAGAGATAGAAGGGAAGGACGAGCAGCAGCAAAAGACTGAGGAGCTAAAAAGCTTGGTTTTGAGGAAAGGTGTGAAAAGCTTTGAAGACACTAAAAAGTGGCCAGCTTTGGTTGTGTTTTGCTTGTTTGTTTGTCTGCTTGTGAGTGAAAATAAAGAAATGGCTGCTGCAGACCTTTCTACAGCATCCAATGTCCTTCCTGTGCCCAGGGTAGCACGGGCCATGCTACAGAAACATATGGGTAACATGTTATTTTCAGTTGCCTTTAAATGGGAAATTAAGAATATATACAAATTGTGCCCTTAGACCCCAGGTTCGTTCGATCCCCCCCTCGCCCCCTCAGACTGTTTTACACCAATCCAGTAGGTGGTGGTAATTCCCCCATTTCTGTTGTTAGCTAGTGGAAAGAATAAGAATCAGGGGATTAAGTTACTTGAGAAAATGGGTAAAAAAGAAGACAAGGAGCGAAAACGGAAGAAATCAGCGGCAACATTGTCCCAAAACATTGGTGACTTGTTCAAAAAAAGGCACAAAATCGGTAAACTGCTGAGTGCAGGGCTTCTATTTCTTTACAACTCCCCTGCGTTAACAGTACCGGACAGACCATGGTGGGTCATTTCATGTGAAATCAGTACACATTCAACCTTGATTATGTCAATTTAAATAACAGATGGTTTTGATGCTGTTTGAAAGCTCTTTTCTGGCTCTACAGAGTACACAAACAACATTGAACTCAACAGTTAGCCGAGTATAAATTATGAGATATTAAAATACTAAAATCTGAATATAAAAAAAACTATTTTAAAATGGTCAGTATCTTTTCCACACATAGCCTGCAATGTCATGAACAACCTTTGAAATATTAGTGCCAGATTCATGCAAATACAGTTTTGGAGTTCTACCTTGCCACTAAAAAGGGCCTAACTGTTGAGTTCAATGTTGTTTGTGTTCTCTGTAGAGCCAGAAAAGAGCTTTCAAACAGCATCAAAACCATCTGTTTGTAATTTAAATTGACATAATCAAGGTTGAATGTGTACTGCCCTACCCTCTTAGTTAAAACATTCTTAGTCCATTTCTCCCTTTATATTAGTGGCAGATTCATGCAAATGCAGTTCTGGGGTTCTACATTGCCACTAAAAAGGCACACAAAGTTTGATGAAAATCTGTGTCGGTTGAGTTCCAAAGTGTCCGATTTCCCGTGAAATGACCCTAAAGGAGAGGAAAAACAGACAGACAGTGAAGGCAAGACCCAATTAAAAAATAAAGAAAAAGAAGGCAAGATACAAAAGATGGAGAGGAAAAATAGACAGACAGTGAAGAAAAGCAACAGAGACAGACAGCAACAGAGATGCAGAGGAGGGAGAGCAACAACAGACCTAGGTGAGCAACAGAGAGAGACAATGAAGTCCCAGCACAGTTGTAGGAAGATTTGAATAAGACAGAACACTTCAATTTATATCATTATTAATTCATGTTTAAGTTTTAATGACCATACCGATAGTGTACCTCATGAAGTAATTCTTATCTATTTATGTCAACAGTAGAGAGATAGGCAATAAAGGACAGCAGCATCAGAGACAGACAATGGAGGGCAGCAACAGAGACAATGGAACAAAGCAACAGACAACTGAGGTGAGCAACAGAGACAGACAATGAAGACACATCACAGATGTAGGAAGTTTGAGTAACACTTACATTTATATCAAGTTTATGTTAACAGTGGGGAGCAACAGACGAACAAATAAGGACAGCAACAACAGACTCACAACAAACTTATAATGAATAAAATATGTCTAAATTAAAAGGTTTGAAGTGTGCTCGTGTATTTAGGGGGCATTGGAGTAGAGAGCCAAATGAAGTCCACTTTTGGGGGAAAAAGATCCCCCCCATCACAATGCTGGCTAGGGGCCTGCATTGTTTATAGTTTATTGAATCAAACTAACAGGACTAACTTTACAGGACTTCTTTTCATTTGCAATTGAAACATTCTGTTAGAAGATACATCTTAATGCACTTATCTGCATGCAAGCCTTTGCATTTTTTAAGGCTTGCTAGAGGACCTGGGGCCATACTACATAAACCTCTTAAGTCTAAAATCATGTTTTATTTGCTTAGTCACCATGACAACAGAAGCAATTACAGAACAATAGTCCTTTTGTTCATAATCGTATCCGTTAACTGCAGACAAGAAAACAGTATTAATGAGACATCCTAACTAAACAATATGTCCTAAATACTGTCCTAACTTTAAGATAAACCACAGAGGTGTGTTAACATTTGTTTAAACCATCTGATTCTATTGTTTTACGCAGTGACAGGCTGCACAGTTCACTAGCACAAGGTGGTTAATACTCTGGGCCACCTGCAAAATGCTAAGCAAAATGGCAGTGGGCTGCCAGCTTTGCCTTCAACGGGCCAACAGTGGCCCACTATCCTCTTGCTATCAGGAATGCAGTAACATAAGATCCTAAATTAAGATAAGATTTGCCTCTGTAATATGAATTTGTGAAAAATCTTATCTTGACCTGTCAGATCTATGATAAAAAGATGGGAAGTTTTGTAATATGGCCCTTAGTGTATAAGACGACATATCTTCAGCATTTAATCCCTGATAACAAAAGGATAGTGGGCGACTCTTGGCCTACTGATGAGAAAGCCGGCGGTCCGCTTAAAATTCCTCTTATGATCACTCATTTTCCACTCACGGTCCAATTTAGCAGTAATTTTCTATGAATCATTTAGCATAGTCATTATCTTTTTCTCTCTTAGTTTTCTGTAATATTTGTCTTTTAGTTTATTTTCTAAAATTAAAGTCTGTGAATGTAAAATCTGTTTGAGGAAATGAACTAGGTGGAGTTTCTATGCAGGACAATAATCCGGGTGGACCAGAAATGGCAAACAGTCAGCGGGGTGCCGACCTTATTAAGCCAGTGGAGTGATACATGCTTGCTCTCTGGGATGTTGTGGTGACTAACTAGTCTGGCTCTGGAATCTGTTTTGTAGATAATCAGTTTGTTCATTCAGACTGTACCTTTCAGATGAATCATGATAAATATATGACATAAAATAAATGAATAAAACACCATTTGAGTGAGTGAGTTTGAGACCCTTGGTTTAAAAGATCCTGTTTTTTTTAATGGCAACCATGAAAATCCCATGAGTCAATGATAATATGAACCTTGAGGGGCTTCGGAAAAGATGACATTTATTTATATATTTCATTTATTTAGTCATTTGTACATAATCACAGGGGTTTAATGCATCTGCAGTAAATGGTCTCAAGTTTTTGGGCCACCTCATGCTTTCTGATCTATGGCATCCCAGGCCTCCTGGCAGTCAGAGGCCCCTGGGCACTGGCCCCCAGAGGTCTGCTCAGTAATCCATCCCTGTTTACATGCTGATCCATTTTATTACGGGCAGTGTGGACACGCACAAATACCAACTACTCTGGGGACCAACTTTAATGAGTTAGAGGGGACAAAGCCTAATTTTCTGAATATATCATGGACTATATGTCAGGTAAGTTTAGGCTAAATGACACGTGGGGGTCTTTAAATGGTGTGCACCATGTACGTGGATTACAGATGGAGTCTCTGCTGTAGGGAGCGTCTGCCTTTGAGCCACAGCTTCTGAAAGGTGTATTCATTTCCAAACCCCCTGAAGCAGTGGTGGGTGGAGGTGTGTGTACTGCTCTGGTGCTTCTTCTTCTCCCTGACGCATCACCACACACCGTTTTAACTCTTCCTCCCCAAGCGAGATTTCACAAAAACCTCTCAGACTGAAACTGAAGAATTCAACAACGCTGCAGGAGTTCATTCTAAATCAGAACAACTGTGAGGGAAACACTGCGAGAGAGAGAGAGAGAGAGAGAGAGAGAGAGTGTCAGACAGACAGACAGAGAGACAGAAGGAAAAAATAGCAAAATAGAGTTAAAAAAGGAAAGAAACAGACAATAAGGGGGGGAAATAAATGAGAAAAAGAGACAAAGGACAAAATGAGGGAGAAGGAGAGAGACAATGGAAGAAAGAAAGAGGGTGGAGGGGAGTGAGAAGACATGAAATGAGAGAGAGACATAGAGTCAATTGAAAAGAGAGAGAGAACGTGAGAGGGAGTGAAACAGAAAGGGAGAACAAGAAAAAACAGAGAGAGAGAGAGAGAGAGAGAGAGAGAGAGAGGGGTAGAAAGAAAAGCAAAGAGATATAAAGAAAGAAAAAGAGGGAGTGAGAGACAGAAAAGTAAAGAAAGAGAGGGAGAAGGAGAGAGATGGAATGAGAGAGAGAGAGAGAGAGAATAAGAGATATTAAAAATATATTTATTGTAATGTTGTCAAACTACTGCAGCACTAAGTCAAAACATTTGATAAACAAACAAATAAATGATATAAGAAATGAATAATTAAATGAATGAAGGCCAAATTAACATAAATAACTTCAATAACCAACTAAGCATCATCATCAACATGACAGATCACATTTTCCACATTGTGCAGATCAATAAAACCCTGTCCAGCAACCTGTAAACACGTTCAGCCCATGCAGCCTCATTCATTCTTATCCCCCAAATGGCAAATTTCTCTGTCAGCACTTTAACAAACCTTCAAACAGTTTGGAAATATAAATATAGTTGCTATAAGCCAGTAGAGACGGTGTGTTGCTGTGATTTTATCACACGAAGGGTGTTCTTAGGCTCAATGTGACGCAGAGTGCCTAAAACTCCCTTCTCTGTGATGAAACCGCAGTAATGTATGGCCTCCAGTGGCTCATTGCTTTTTCAGATAAAAATTTAAGTTGATAATAATAATAATTGACATAAAGAAGTATTCCACCAAGAAATGTAGCTCCTTTAGCATATGGTATTATTGCTGCGTAACCACGGACTAAATTAGGAGAACATTTGGTCACCCAGTGCTGTGAATTGCAGTCATTTCATGAATATTTTAACTTTTTGTCATAAAACAATGAACATGTGATAACATAGTACTGGTTAATGTAAACACTTTCACTTTATAAGCACTTTTTGGTCACCAAATTACCACCACAAGTCTTGTTTGGCATTAATCCAGTGGTGCCCTCTTCTCACACTGGGGCAGAATCTCAAATGCCTCCCTGCTCCCTACATAGTGCACTACGTACGGATTTAAATACTAGATCCTGCAGCATAATGGTGCAAACTAAAGCTAAGAAATAGTCATTTGGGACTCAGCAACATCCATACTGGATAAATGATGAACTATTTGGCTGTAGAGGCTAGAATTTCTAAACTTTCATAGCTAGCACGCAATTTAGGGAGTACAGAGCCGTTTGGGATTCAGCCTGGGTTTGATGCCACTTCTGACTGAAACATGGACATTTGAAGTGTGTGATCCATTCCAGTTATTTTTTACAGTGAATCATATCGTAAGTGCTTTAATTCAAGCCTGATGATTAATGATGGATGTGTTAGCTAGCTGACAGCCTAGTTCTAGTTAAAAACATAAGGCCCTCAGTTTAAACAAAAAATAGGTCTTACTTCAGTGGTCCATGCGAGCAGCATGAGAGTCAAAGGTCATTCCATTAACAGCAGGGTAAGGTTCTTTTCACGCCGTGGTGTAATACGCAGTTCAGTCATGGTGAAGCAGCTGCTTAGAACGCAGCTCAGCCAGTCAGACTTCAGGACAAGACCTCTCTGTTTTATAACACTACAGCACACATGTGTGAGCAGAGCATGGACAGGTCAATTCCATTCTTTCTCTGTAGATGAGTTTTGAGAGAATGGTGAAGAAAGGCTTACTAAAACATTGGGAGTGACTGCGCAGAGTGTGATGGAGTGAAGTGGTGGAATGAGCAGCTTTGTGAGGTGTACGTGTCTGTCTCAGTGAGAGTAGACAATTGATTTAGCTCTGAATTGATTATATGGATTTGTCATTCAGAAGACGTTGGAGCATGACTCAGTACCTGCCTCACTCACTCTGACTTAGTGCTACAGCACCCTATGTTTCCTTCTAGGGTCTCTCTCTCTCTCTCTCTCTCTCTCTCCCTCTCTCTCTCTCCCTCTCTCCCTCACTCTCTCCCTCTCTCTCTCTCTCTCTCTCTCTCTCTCCCTCACTCTCTCCCTCTCTCCCTCTCTCTCTCTCTCTCCCTCTCTCTCTCTCTCTCTCTCTCTCTCTCTCCCTCTCTCCCTCACTCTCTCCCTCTCTCTCTCTCTCTCTCTCTCCCTCACTCTCTCCCTCACTCTCTCCCTCTCTCCCTCTCTCCCTCTCTCTCTCTCTCTCTCTCTCTCCCTCTCTCTCTCCCTCACTCTCTCCCTCTCTCTCTCTCTCTCTCTCTCTCTCTCTCCCTATCTCTCTCTCCCTCTCTCTCTCTCTCTCTCTCTCTCTCCCTCTCTCCCTATCTCTCTCTCTCCCTCTCTCTCTCTCTCTCTCTCTCCCTATCTCTCTCTCCCTCTCTCACTCTCTCTCTCTCTCCCTCTCTCCCTCACTCTCTCCCTCTCTCTCTCTCTCTCTCTCTCTCGCCCTCTCTCCCTATCTTACAATAAAATAAAGCTGACATTTTGCACTAAAATTTGCATATCGTTATTCAGTTTTTGACATCATTTGAAAATGCCTGTTACTCTTTACATTGTCTGTAAATTTCATGATGAATGGACCAAAACAAATCAGTCAAAATGACTTAGACAAAAGTTTGGTTCCACTGACTTACAATGAACTTACATTAAACAGCTGGGTGTCACTGCTGGACTGAGAATAGTCCAACAACCAAAAATATTTAGCCAACAGCGTCCTGTGGGGAGCGTCTTGTGTCCACTGTTAAAGGACCAGAGAATGACCAACACAAACTGTGCAGCAGCAGATGAGCTGTCGTCTCTGACCTTACATCTACAAGGTGGACTGACAAGGTAGGAGTGTCTAATAACCCTAACCCCAGCAGCACTGCTGTGTCTGATCCACTCATACCAGCCTCCACCACGTCAGTGTTACTGCAGTGCTGAGAAAGATCACCACCCAAATAGTACCTGCCGTGTGAGGGTCCATGGGGGTCCTGACCACTGAAGAACAGGGTGAAAGGGGGTAACAGAGTATCAGAGAAACAGATGGACTACAGTCTGTAACTGTAGAACTACCAAGTGCTCCTATACAGTAAGCGGAGCTGATAAAATGGACAATGAGCGCAGAAACAAAGAGGGGATTTGAATATTTTAGCTAATTGGTGTATTTACACACAGTCTCGCACAAAAAAGTATAGATTTTAGTGATGATTTTAAGCTGGTCAGCACCAGATTTAATTCCTATAGATGAGATTTAGTCTCATATTAAACAGAAACTAGCTTTGAAATGTTTTTCAACTGTTTAAAGCCATCAGTGCTGAGTGGAACAACATTGACGTCATTCTGTAAAAGGCTGTCTGTAAATTTACCCACAATATTTCAACATTTAAAGGAAGCAAAGGGAAAAGCTCTCCCATTATCTATTTGTTTAAGCCTCGAAAGTCCTAGAATTTATTGTTAAGACAACTTAAATTGTAATGTGCAGCCATAAGAGCTCAGTCTCTTCCAAACATTTCTCGCTTATCATTTATTGTGAAAACCCCTACACTTGGTCAAATCTAGACAACTGAGTGCACCCTATCAGAGTGAAGTGGCTGGGAGGGGTAGGGGGGCTTATTTTTTGCACCATCTTGATATGAGGTTCAGGCTATTTATTGTGTATTCCACTTTGCTGTGATTGTGCCCTCTTGTGTTTTGCTGTGAAGTTCATGATAAAATAATGAGATAATTAGGAAATGGGCAGTTTCTCTGTGAACTGGCTCTCATGTAATCATCTTGTTTGGAAGAGATAATGATAAAGTGGACTTGATTGTGAATGAATCAGAATCATACATTTGATTGAATGAAATGAACAGCTGAAATGATCAGTACTGGTGAACTGAATTGAACATTCCTTTGTTAAAAGTAACTAAGCTGAACGTTATTCAGCTCTAGTACTGACATAATGCAAACACAATGGATTAACACTTTACCTGAACTTTACCTACTTAACATTGACATAACCAAGCCATGAACAGGTCATAGAAGATGCCGTATGCATGAGTTTGTTCAGTAATGTAACAGTTTTGTGTTCCCATTACCCGTATTTGTCATTACAGGTGCCATATTGCATAACATTGGTTTATACATTATATATATTATTGACTTATATAACTTACATTACGTCATGATAATAGTGGCTTTATGAATATTTTGTCCTTTTACATCAGGTCTTTGCAGGACTTGCTTTGCAATGATTTGTGTCTCAGATTAACCCCTTAAAATTCCAAGCTTATTACATATTAGGGCTTGTTCTTCAGTAAGTAAGGGTACAAATTGTCTGAGCTATTGTTAGATTACAGACGTGCGTAATAAAACATTGGTCCCACAGGTCATTGGGCACACCCTGGCCATTTAAGGGCTTAAGGATTTGTGTATGAGCCCAGAATGACTTGGTAGCCTGAGCCACTTCATAAAGTACTTTATTTAGGTCCTCCTTATTTTTTGCTGTTGTGTAAAATGTGTTGTACCACCACTGTAACATATCAAAACAATTTTTGAATATTGCATATCATTACACCCCTAATATACAGTCATATGGTTTGGGCAAAGGTTTCGGTCAAATGATGTTTTGCTTAGTGTAAATAAATTAGCACGTCCTGTACAGAGAGCACACTTCTGCACATTTTAATGCACCACTGCTGTTTATTTGCTGAATTAAATCTATTGTAAAAATGAATAAAACAATAAAAAGTAATGGCGCATTTTATTTATATTGATATGTTAAATTCTGCAAATAAATAGAAACTGTGCACGAAAGTTTGCAGAGAAGTGTCATGTGTAATTTGTTCTCTGTATAGGATGTGCTATGTTTACTTAAAAAATCAACAAAACATGTATTTGACTACATACACACACACACACACACACACACACACAGACACACACACACACACACATTATCACATTATCTAAGCTGCTTATCCTTCTGCATCCTTTTGGCCTTTTGGGGGGGTTGGGGTGGAGCTGGAGCCTATCCCAGTGGTCACTGGGTAGAAGGCAGGAAACACCCTGGACAGGTCGCCAGTCCATCGCAGGGCAGACAGACAGACAGACACATTCACACACGCATTTGTAATTTGACCAGGTGTTCAAACGTTTGTATGTGGTGTGTATGTGTATATCATCACTGCTGGAACCAAACCTTGAATCTCCAAATGGCAACTTAACAGACGAAGAAAAAAACACTCATAACTTTCAATGTAAGTTAATGGAAAGAGTTTTATTCAAAAAAGCAATTTTGAACCAAAAACTGAAAAAAAGGAACAAAGATGCAAGTTTTTGTACCCACAAGGCCAGTATGCTGTATGCAACTGTGCTCAGACATACACATCATTACATATATTTTTACACTGGATTGGCTTAGGGTACTGTTTATCTCTCTCTCCCTCTCTCTCTCTCTCCCTCTCTCTCCCCCCCTCTCTCTCTCCCCCCCTCTCTCTCTGCCTCTCTCTCTCTCTCTCCCTCTCTCTCTCTCTCTCTCTCCCCCTCTCTCAGCATGCAGATGGTGTTCTTTTGAGTCAAAGAACATCTCGAAAATGACATGCCACGAGAGCCTTTCAGAATAATCAGCCCCTTCTTTCTCTCAACTGCAGGAAATCCTCCCCACAGGAGATACTGCATTGGACTCTGACTGTCCATTTCTGATTTGATGGACACATACACACATACACGCGTGTGCACACACTCACAAGAACACTGAGAAAAAGACACGAGACATGTCTCTCTCTCTCTCTCTCTCTCTCTCTCTCTCTCTCTCTGTCTCTTTTGTTTCAGATGTGTTGCTGAGTGGTTGAGGGAAATGCCAAATGGAACAAGCTAAGGGATGCAACTCAGAAGGTGAGAAACAGCAGCCTTATCTCTTTCCTCCTCTGTTGCGCACACAGACTTTATTCCACAAGAGGAGCGCAGGGTATTTTCGAGCTACAACAGGTTACATGAAGTGATCAACATATGCTGTATCGGAGCTATTGATATTATATGCTTCTACTTTATTTTGTTATATAAAACACTCACTCACTGAGGTGAGCTTGTATGCATGATTGCTGTGTTCATGCTTTTCATTCTGTATTGGCCAAAACCCAACTTCTGCATGTGTCCAGCAGGTTTACATTTACAGCATTTAGCAGATGCTCGTATCCACAGCGACTTACAGAAGTGCTTTGTTGTCTAGAAAGTATCTTTGCTTGTTACAAATAGGTTAGAAAGAAAGCCAGTGCTGAAATCAGATATTGCTAAAGCCCATGTTGATACATAGGCAAAAGGACAGAATTAAACACAATGCAGTACAATATATTGTAACAAGTGCATTACAATACATTACAATACATTACAGTACATTACAATAAGTAACATAGTGCTCACTTAAGTGCTGACAGTTTGAAGACCGCGAGAGAGTCTGCTGTTCGGACAGCCAGTGGGAGTTCGTTCCACCACCTTGATTGATACTTGTCTTCCATGCATCCTGAAGGATGGTAGGTCAAACCAAGCTGTACGTGAAACTCGAAGGGTTTAGGAAGAAGCTGTCCAGTTTGTCTAGTTTTTAGTTAAATGAACTGCTGTACATGATTTTAGGCAAACAGCCATGGCTTCAAGGGAGTACTCCAGATCTAGAAACTATCTGACCTCTGTTGCAATCCACACCTCATCCACACCTCGAACAGACTCACTCTGATCTTACTATATATATAGTATATTTACTAGTGCAACTGGTTCTTTCAGTGTTCACGGTTCTACAAAGTTGTGTAATTGGGAAATGTGAAATTTGAACCTGATCAATATTTGAGAAATGAAGTCCTGACCTGAACATCTAATGTAACCTAAAGTAAAAAACACTGAAGCAAAGGAAGCCAAACACTGATCCTAGATCAGTGCTTTTTACTCGGTTGTGGGTTCTATAAGTGCAGGCTCTGCTATGGATCATCCCGACCCAGACTTATCTGCCACCTGTCCACAGAGGAGGCTAAAACTGTCCATCATGCTGTAACCTTGGGCCGGTCCGGCCTGCTATCTTCTCTTATCAGAGGAGCTGAAGTGTACCAGACACAGATAACACGGTGGCAGCCAGGATGACTTAACCCTGCTTTCTGATCTGACAGAGAGGAGCTCCAAGAGTCTCACAAGAACTGACCAGGAGGTGCCTCGCCTGTCACCAGAGACAGTAGATGAGATAACTGCCGATGTTTGCATTTAAAATTTGGGATTGGACTGGAGAAAACTCAGAGCAGAACTCATTTTGGATTGATGTTAAACTCAGGGTATTGACCAATGCTCAGGTAGTAGACACCCTGTCAGGTCAATGTAACATTATAAAGCAGATTACGTTTTTGAGTTACATTACATCAGTAGAGACTGATAGAGAAAGGTCTTTTTTTTGGGCTGAAATGCTATGGGGTTTTTAATCGCATGTTCGCGCTAGGCCTGTGCACATTACCCTTTTTCGGCTGTTCTTTATTAAATAGAGATATTTGAAACTTGTAAAAGATATTCTTTATTTTTTTTAAAGCTTGTAGCAGATATTAACACATCACTGCTGTCAGGACAAATCCTCATCTCCATTTTCCATTTGTTTTTTCATTGTTTTACATAATTTGAAAACGCGTGTTGCTTTTTATATTGCGTGTAAAAGTCATGGTGAATGGGCCAAAAGAAATGGCCCAAAATGACTTGGAAGAAAACCTGGTTACATTGATTTACATTAAAAAGTTGATCAATTTGGAGATATGAGGTTTTGTTCCGACAGCACTGATATATTACCTATATATAGAACTGCCACAGCTGTTTTCCTTTTATAAACACTGACTGAAAGCTTATTAGGCTACCGGTAGAACAGTATGCACATCCAGTGGTGTATCTGGGACTTTGAGAAGGCTTAATGAGGGGAGAGGGTTTCAGTATATAACTAAACTTTGGACTATCCGACTATGGATAGACACTCTGGATTTGCACATGTAGCACTGTTGTCATCATGTAGTGATGAAGGATAAGAGCTTATAGAAGAAGAAAACATCTACAACACTGTGCAGATGAAACAGTAGTGCAGTTTAACTTTCCACTATAAGCAGTGTGGGCATAACTTCTGCTGCCATCTCAACTGGTACTACATATTTCTGTACTACATGAGACTCTAGTAGGATCTGCCAAAGATTATAATGATGTATATCACATCATTCAGACATAATCATCAGCACAGATCAATAAAAGAGACTAGGGCTTCAGAAAGTAGGTAATGATTTGTGCAGATAATTATGAAGAAAAGTTCTATTGATGACATTTAGCTGTTGGATCCTTGCATAGCATACCCAGACACAAATCCTGATACATTAACCAGCATACATTTACTACTAATATTGATTCTTTGTGTCACACCTGCAGCGTTTAAATGCCTCAATTGTACTGGGATGCGCCCAGTCACATCTGCCTTAAAGGCCTTATTAAACAAGATGTAACATCCTCAGCTGGAATGAACCATCAGCTCCTGCACTTCTTGGACATGGGCAAAATATACTCCTGACTCTTTCACAAAGCTAGAAAACCACACAAAAGCTATGCCACCAAAGAGTTCTGCACTATCAGTGGTGCTACATCACTTTCATGCAGCCATAGCGCACACATGAATGAGGGACAGATTTGACTGATCTCTACAGCAGTTTATCATTGAGCTGTAAAAGCGATGCAGCATCGGCAGTAAATGTTCCTTCCTTTTACTCATTGGTGCGGATGATAATGCCCGAATGATGGGATACACATCATTGATTGTGATCTTAGACAGATCTTCTTTTACAATACTTGCAGAGATTAAATAGAGCAAGTATGGGGTCAGTCATGGGCTGGAGGATAGGGAACCAGCCTTGCAACTGGAAGGTCGCCGACATGATCCCCTGAGCTGACAGTCCATGACTGAGGTGTCCTTGAGCAAGGCGCCTAACCCCCAACTGCTCCCCAGGTGCCGTGGATAGGGCTGCCCATCGCTCCGGGCAAGTGTGCTCACTGCCCCTTGTGCATGTCTTTACTAGTGTGTAGGTGGTTCACTGCATGGCTGGGTTAGATTGCGGAGGTGAAATTTCCCCCATTGTGGGACTAATAAGTGTCGCTTAATCTCAGTCTAAAATCTCATGAAGAAAGTCAATGTGTAATATCATCTGAGGCACCGGCAGATGTTGTTATGCACACCCTGATCATAAAGGAAGAAAAAAAATACACTGAAACAATTAGGTTGAGATGATATATGTTATTATACATATTATGATATATTGCCATTTTGTGTTTTAAGTTCACAGAACATATTCAGTGATTTTATAAAAAGACTTTGCAAGAAAAGGACCCCAAAGTCTACTGTGCACTATTTTTTTATAATATTAAGCTGGAACTAATATGTGTTTGTGCTAACAACAGTTGTCAGACTTTGTTCAGTAAGAAAAGCAGTGTAATGACAGCATATGACATCTGTCATGACATGTTTGTGGCATAGTTGTGTCAATGTTATGTAAGAGGGTTCAAGCAAAGTGTAACCGCATGTTGTGCTTGTCGTTGTTCCTAAGTCTGAATTGTAACTCGTTTGTCCTCAGGGGGTTTTATAGTCCAGTCTCATTCTCTGCTAACCACCTTGGGATAGCCCTTAAAATAATAAACAAACTACAGTCATGTGCAAACAGAGTTGGAGTGAATAGTGGAACAATCTGAGACCCTTGAATGCCTAACCATTATCTTCCTAGATGGCACAGAGAAAAAAAAATCCCCATAGTGTTTTCAACCCTTTGGTTTCCATCCAAAACTTAAGAACTAAGAGCATACCTTATATTTGCAGAGGTTAAATAGAACAAGCATAAAAGTGGAGAAAGTATTAAAAATGCAGATTATTTCGAGGCTGAGATGGACTGGTGGCCTCTCTAGGGTGTGTCCAGCTTTCTGCCCAATGACCACTGGGAGAGACTCCTGCACGCCCACAACCCAGGATGATAAGTGGCTTAGAAAATGTGGGTGTCCGTAGGTATTATTTAGAGGAGATAATAAAGAAAATCCATTCTTTTACTTGTTTTTGCCATTTGTTGAGATCAAAACCAACAGAAAGAAAAATGACGTGTGCACGTCCAGACTTGAGCCTTTCAGTACAGAATAGAAATCGTTGCCTAACTATGTCATGAATTATTTAATTATTTAAGCAACCTTGCTAATTGAAAGCATAGTCAGCCCAGACATCTAAAGAGTAAACATGCTCAAAATTCAAGATTCGTTTTCCTCATTGAAAGCCTTTCAACAGTAGCAGTGTATTCTAATTATTTTAGGTGATTTCAAAACAGCAAAGCTGAGTGAACTAGAAACAGGCTTATCTTCTTGTGATCTTTATATCTTGGGTTTACATCATGGTGGCTTTCACCACATAAGCTCTTCATGCTATCACACTGTGCTCAGTCACACGGAATAGCTCAAGTCTTTCAATTTAACATTTTGGCAACAACATTTGGTGGCAAAGTGTCATTCTGAACTGATTGTAGCAAATAGGCAAGACAAGCCAACGCAGTTGTTTTAAATCCAACCTTTGTTTTGCTTCTGTACTAGTGAAGGCAAACAACATGTGACAGACAGCATGCACATCTGGACAAACCTTTTTCACATTTTCCTCCTCAATTTTTCCCAATTATGTAAGTACATCAAACAAATAATTTTCCTTCTCTGGAAAAGGTGCATATTTTATTAGCCACAGTTCTGGCCAGCGGCAAAGCTGATGAGCCATGGTAAACAACGACCCATGAGGCAGCATCATGATAAAATGCTGCATATCTCTATTTGGTCCATCATATTCTAGCATCTCCAAAAACATCAGACATTGCCAATATATATAAATGTCTATATAAAAGGAAACGCAGTCACAGTATCATCTCAATGGTCACTGTTCACTTGTTTGCATCTCATGTATATGACATAAATGTGCCGGTGCAATCTTATTAAAATATCAATAATAGACTCTTTAAAGATTAAATGTACCAAATATGACAGTTACACTTCTATTCCATCATGTTTATCTTTCTTGTTTTTGGAGAGCTGGTCATGTGAGCAATTACAGCACCTACATAACAATTTTATTGCTTATATAATCATCATGTAAATTGAATATGCAACAAGAATATTAATGAATCTTATATAGCGTACCAGGAGATGTGAGTATCTTCAGGAAAATCGAAAAAAGTTAAGTTTGGAGGACACGTAGATTGGCAGGAAGGACATTTCGAAAGAGAGTAACACAGAGGGGGAAAGAGAGAGAGAGAGAGAGAGAGAGAGAGAGAGAGAGAGCAAGCGAGCGAGAGAGAGTAGGAATGAATGAAAGAGGAGAGTGGAGATTAATCACTGCGCTTATGAGCCAGTACCATGTGAAAGAGACACTCTGGGGAGAAAGAAAGGTCTGGAAGAAGGGAGGGTGAGAGAGATGAGAAAACCAATTAGACTCAAGAGAGAGAGGAGGAGAAAAAAAGTGTGAGGCAGGAGATTGCGAGAAAGAGAGAGAGAGAGAGAGAGAGAGAGAGAGAGAGAGAGAGGGAGAGAGAGGGGAAGACCCAGTGCTAGCAGAAGGGAAGATGCCACCTCATCTGTCTGTCTGGCACACACTCTGCCACAGTCTCCATATTGCAGATCGTCTTAGGACACCTGGGTACTCTCCCCACACACACACACACACACACACACACACACACACACACACACACACACACACACACACACACACACACACACACACACACACACACACACATTATTTCAGTCTTGCACTTTTCTCTCCTATAACACACACTTAGACACAGAGTTCTAGTTGCTAATACTTCCACCATCTGAAGCCCTCATAGTATAAAATCACTGCTGCAGGACAACCTCATATCTCCAGCGGTCACCTTCCAGGATGGACAACGTTTATAATTTAGAAATGTTTTTTACTGAGCCCCTGGAGGCAGATGATCCGCTGTGGGAGCAGCCGGAAGAAGAAGAAGAAGAAGAAAAAATTTTTTACTGAGCCCCGCTGGTGACATACCATGTACATAAAACTAATGTGTGGCCTTTATTAACACGTGAGAACAAGATCCTTATGCATGGCCATGGATTAGTACGCCATGGGAACGCGATCCTAATGCATGGCAATGACTTAGTAAGGGGTGGGAACAAGGACATAATGCATGGCCATGACTTAGTACAGCATGGGAATGAAATCCTAATGCATGGCGATGACTTAATACAGCATGGGAATGAGATCCTAATGCATGGCGATGACTTAGTACAGCATGGGAATGAGATCCTAATGCATGGCGATGACTTAGTACAGCATGGGAATGAGATCCTAATGCATGGCGATGACTTAGTACAGCATGGGAATGAGATCCTAATGCATGGCGATGACTTAGTACAGCATGGGAACGAGATCCTAATGCATGGCGATGACTTAGTAAGGGGTGGGAACAAGGACATAATGCATGGCCATGACTTAGTACAGCATGGGAATGAAATCCTAATGCATGGCGATGACTTAGTACAGCATGGGAATGAGATCCTAATGCATGGCGATGACTTAGTACAGCATGGGAACGAGATCCTAATGCATGGCGATGACTTAGTACAGCATGGGAACGAGATCCTAATGCATGGCGATGACTTAGTACAGCATGGGAACGAGATCCTAATGCATGGCCACGACTTAGTACAGCATGGGAATGAGATCCTAATGCATGGCCACGACTTAGTACAGCATGGGAACGAGATCCTAATGCATGGCGATGACTTAGCAAGGGGTGGGAATGAGATCCTAATACATGAACATGACTTAGTATGGCATGGAAACAAGATCCTATTGCATGGCCACAACTTAGTACAGCATGGGAACGAGATCCTAATGCAAGGTGATGATTTAGTAAGGGGTGGGAACAAGATCGTAATACATGGCCACGACTTAGTACAGCATGGGAACAAGACCCTAATGCATGGCCACAACTTAGTACAGCATGGGAACAAGTCCCAAGGCATGGCCATGACATAGTAAGACTTAATAAGTGACTCAATAGTGAGTGATATCACAAATATCAGCATCACCTGTGTACATTCATGGTGTTCAGATGATAATGCAGTGAAACTGCATTTTGAGTGGTTCTTACATGAAACAGACTCTCAGTATAACAACATATCAATGATGTAGCAGCAGTGAATACGTTCAATAAAGTGTCAAATGAGTTTTAAGTAATTGTATGAATATTTATTTTATATAATTTGCTGAATTCAGTTGTTTTCACTTTATTTGTAGGGTCCAAGTTCATATCTGTAGATATTTAGCCTGAGAGGAACTGAATATTAACAGGTTTAATACAGATCATCTCAACATTCTCAACAAGCTGTTATAGACACACTGACACCATCCTATAACTGGATCTTAACTGGATTAGGATTTGATTAAGGCTAGGGTTAGGATTAGGGTCAGAGTGAGTGTTAGGATTAAGTTTTGGGTTGAGGTTAAGGTTAGGAATAGGGTCAGGGTGAGTGCCAGGATTAGGTTTTGGGTTGAGGTTAAGGTTAGGGTTAGGATTAGGGCCAGGGTGAGTGCCAGGATTAGGTTTTGGGTTGATCTTAAGGTTACTGTTAGGATCAGGGCCAATGTGAGGGTTAGGATTAGGTTTTAAATTGAGGTTAAGATTAAGGCTAGGGAGAAGGTTAGGATTAGGTTTTGGGTTGAGGTTAAGGTTAGTGTTAGGTTTAGGGCCAAGGTGAGGGTTAGGATTAGGTCTTGAGTTGAGGTTTAAGTTTAATGCTAGCGAGAAGGTTAGGATTAGGTTTTGGGTTGAAGTTAAGGTTAGGGTTAGGATTAGGGCCAAGGTGAGGGTTAGGATTAGGCTGCAGTCAGGATTAGGCTGCTGTTAGACTGTTTCCCTTTCACCGTGCACTGCTCCATGTGAGAAAAGTCACAGAAGAGCCCTGAATGTCAGACTAGAGTTCTCAGTGTGCAGAGCTGTTACTGAGGTGTCTTTAGCAATTGACATTTGCAATGTTTTTCTATTACCTACTTTAATACTAACAAAGCACTGGCATTCACTGTCCTCCATTTAGGCCACTTCTGTCCTGCTGGACGGTGGAGTGACCTATCAATGATAATAATAATAATAATAATATCATCAATCAATAACAACATCATCATCTTCATCACCAACATCTATGGATTTTTATGAGCATGTGAGTTTTTATTCCATTTGACTGCAGTTAGAATGTCAAGAGTTTCCTTTAATCTAGCATTTAGATCAGAGACCAGATTATTATAGTAAACAGCCAGTGCTGTGTTTGATGCACTGTTTTAGTCAATGTCACGCTTTTTCAAACATTTTTTTCCTTACTTCCGTGTTGACTTCAAAAAATATACAAAAATCAGAAGTTACATATTGAGTAAAGCAGGGTTCAATTTACTACTCAATACTTTATACTTTTATACCTTTTTCATACCTTAATTCATGATCAGATTTGGGTTTTCTATTTTTTTATCAGAAGAAAAAGACTAAATGTATCATAATCACTAACTATCAAATAAGTAATACTTTTTTTTATGATCCCACAACCGGGGAAATTCCACCTCCACGTTTAACCCATCCGTGAAGTGAAACACAACATACACACTAGTGAGCACACACACACTAGGGGGCAGTGAGCACACTTGCCCGGAGTGGTGGGCAGCCCTATCCACGGCGCCCGGGGAGCAGTTGGGGGTTAGGTGTCTCGCTTAAGGACACCTCAGTCATGGACTGTCGGCACTGGGGATCGAACCAGCAACCTTCCGGTCACAGGGCCAGTTCCCTAACCTCCAGCCCACGACTGCCCCCAAATATATTCAATTCAAAAATATAAGCGATAATTGCTCACTTTTTAGCCATTTGGCTCCCATCAAGTGAAATATCTGAAAAAAATGGGAAAAAAATGGAACTTATTTTCACAGTGGTAGTGATGTTCAAAGCATTTAATGCCTCTAAAAGCTCCCTGACATATATGAAAGATATTGCATGAGATGGTCAAGAATAGGGTGTTTGAAGCCTGAGACAACATTTTATGATGGTTTTGCGAAAATTTTTACAATCTGCCAATAGTGGAGAGGTAAATGCAGGGTGATATAAGGCAAAATAGTCTCCTTTAAAGACTTTTTTCAGGGTTACTACTTTTGTAAAATGAATAATATATAAAACTCAGAAGATGTGGACGTTCACTGGTGGTTTTGGATAGTAAACAAAATGTTATATTATATTTGTATAATCATATTGACCCCTAGTTCCACAGCTGAAAAAACGTTCTGCTATTAATCATTTTGCATCAAACAACTCACCAATTAAAGTACACTATAAAAAGTGTCTCATCAGATCTTAGAAAATTACTTTGTGTGATAACAAGTAAATTAACTAGTTTTATTTATTAGATGCTTTGAATGCAAGATTCTTTCAATAAACATAGTTTTTTAAGTCAAATAAAGTAGTTCAGTTGCTTGTAACCACATGAAATTCTTTTTTTAAGTCGATCTGATGAGACACTTTTTACTGTGTATGCAGAATTCTCAAAAATCGGGTAGAATTCCTCATTTTCCATTGAATGAACTTTTTTTTAAAGTTATTTCCTAGAACCGTATGTCAAAGACAAAGAAACATTTAGGAACTGCCTTTTTCAAGCGTGTGTGGTCTGAGGTGGTTTTAGTGCAGATGTAGATTCAGACTGATGCTGAGGTACCCGTGTGCTTTAGTGGTGATGTATGTGCAGAATGGGGTGCAGTGACAGGTACATCGGCTCCCCCTTCAAAAGCCGTCAGGGGAGATTAGGAACAGGCTGATCTGTTGCTCTAGTTGAGGCCTCAGTGCCCCCAGGAAGTGAAGAGGAGGTCTATGAAGAGTATTACTGCTACTGAACGTAATCCGCTTTCAAAAAGTGGGCTGAATAATCGACATGAGCTGGAGTGGAGGCGTGGAAGAGGCTTTGTAATGTTTTTAATACACCTTTTTAACCCAGATGGAGCAGCTGGTAAAATTGACGCTTAGAAGGACGAAAGTTCATTGAGCCTTTTATTAATATTAAGATTAAGATTAGATTAAGAGACCCTTATTTGTCCTACAGTGGGGAAATTTCACCTCTGCAATCTAACCCATCCGTGCAGTGAAACACCACATACACACTAGTAAAAAAAGAAACATGCACTAGAGGACAGTGAGCACACTTGCCCACAGCGGCGGGCAGCCCTATCCGCAGCTTCCGGGGAGCAGTTGGGGGTTAGGTACCTTGCTCAAGGACAAACATAGCAAAAGACATATCCAGACAAACACAGTCCAAAATGGAAAAGACAAAAAGACAAAGTCAAAAAAATCCAAAAACAGGGGGTAGATAAACAGGAAATCTAAATTCAGACATAGCGCTCAGTGGCTCTTGGAACAGAAGCAATGCCTCACAAAGAAACTCTGAAATCAAACAGCTTAAATAATAAACACTGGTGCAAAACATTATTTGGGATTTGTTTTTAGGTAAGAACAGGATCTATGCGGACATTCTGCGGTTTTAGAGCACATCACGATCCTGGCGTAGACTTTTTTCTTAGGACATTTCTCAAGAAGAAATTTAAGAAAAAACTTTTTGGGGAATGTCATGGGATTTTGTTTTTCATCTTACTTAATTTTGGCATTAATAGTGATGTATGCATGTGGGAATAATGTATGCATTTGAATAAAGTAAATGTAATGCGTATCTTTGCCTTCTAAATCCCAGCTGTGTCACATGCCTCCTTTGATTAGGTATCCCTGAGAAAACTCCCAGCGATGTTTTACTGTAAGGCAAAGATGACTGTTTGAACTGCAAATGAAATCCACCATGTATTTACATAACGTCTCAGGAGTAATTGATAATTCCACCGTAATACGTGATGTTATGCATGATTGTGTGAACGTGTAGCAGACTTTAGATTAGGTTCACGCTTTCTGGTTCTATAGGGAAGAAAAAGTAATATGTGAAGTTTTGTTTTATGGTAATGCACTAATGCTTCGGGAATAGTGTCTGAGGGGTTTGTTGCGTGTGTGTGTGTGTGTGTGTGTGTGTGTGTGTGTGTGTGTGTGTGTACTGTATAGGCCAGTAGTGAAAACTACTAGTCCAAAACTTTAAAGGGGGCTAAGACAGAGCCAAGATGTATGTATTTGGTTGTTAAATTGCTAATAGCCTACTAGTCTCATAGTTGGCTTATTTGTGACTGCCAGACAGAGATTCAGAAATGGCAGGATACAGTGGAAATATTGATTGAAACCAAAAATAATTATCAGATTTCATGATTTTTTTTCCTAAGAGAAGACATGGAAAGCCTTCTTGGATAATATATATATATATATATATATATATATATATATATATATATATATATATTAAAACAAAGAAGAAAATACTTGTCAGTTGAGACCAGAGATTAACCGCAGTGAAATGATCAATACCCGATGATCAATACCTAGACAAGTGCAAATACAAATGCTGCAGAGTCGTAGACGAAGTCCGAGTATAAATACTATTGAGTCCAAGACAAGTCAGCATGCAAATGCTATCCTGCTCAACACATGTCAGAGTAGAAATGCTTTCCAGTCCAGTGCAAGTCCAAGAACAAATAAGTCCAAAACAAGTCTGATTACTAATGCCATCCAGTCCAAGGCAAGCCTGGCTACAAATGCTATCCAGTCTGAATGAAGTCTGAATACAAAAGTTATCCAGTAAAAGGCAAGTCTGGCTACAAATGCTGTCCAAGACAAGTCTGAGTACCAATGCTGTCAAGTCCAAAACAAGTCAGAGTACAAATGATTTTGAGCTCAAGACAAGTCTGAGTACAAAAGCTATTCAATCCAAGATGTGTCCGAATACAAATACTATTGAGTCCAAGAAAAGTCGGTAACACTTTATTTGAAGGCTACCTACATAAGAGCTTCATAACGCATTCATAAGCACTGAATAATGTATTTATAAAGCACTACTTGAATATTTATGAAGAGCTTATGCCAGTACTCGCAACATGACATACGATGTTTTATGAAATAAGCTTATGCCAGTACTCACAACATGACATAGGATGTTTTATGAAATAAGCTTATGCCCGTATTCACAACATGACATAGGATGTTTTATGAAATAAGCTTATGCCCGTATTCACAACATGACATAAGATGTTTTATGAAATAAATTACATTTTATTGACATTATATGGATGTGTTGAACATATTTACAGCACTATACATCATTATCTGTGTCAGCATTCTCAAGATATCATTGTATTGACATTTGGTAAAATATGCATGGAAACCATCCCCTCTTCCCTTCATGGTATATAATACATAAAGGTTGCTTTTTTACAGTTTATATATGAATTTGAACTTAACGTCATTCTTTTTCCCTCTTAAACCAGGTACATGTAGTCTTGGTCTCACAGTAGTGTCAGCAGGACAGTGCTTACCTGTTACGAAGTACGTTTGACGGCTTCATGAAGGAATTTGATGCCCTTAAACTAAAGTGATGGATATTTACTTCATTTATAACACTGTTATGAAGTATGATTCCCACAGGATGTAGAGGTTATAAGACAGATGGCTATTTATGAACACTACATATCTGTTCTATGAATGATTTTAAGGCCCTCAAACTAAAGTGGTAACACATTTTCCATTCATAACACCTTTATTAAGAAGAATTCACTAGACATGATGACTGTGAAAATGAAGATAATGTTAAAATGAAAAAGAAAAAAGACAACAAATGGAATGCTACAACTTGGTTTATATCAAACAGATAAATGTCACAAATACAGCTCCAAGTCACATCCTTATCCATATTACTGGCTACAATGGGCATCAAAATACACACAAGAGAAAACAAATATATGCACCTTATACATTTTTGCCTGTATATTTCTGATCTTTGCAACAACAACAACAAAAATAAAACCAGCAGCATCAAGCTCACAACTGGTACCTTTTACTGGTTATAATAAATGGTTCATTTGCACAAACAAAACAGCAAATGGAGAGCTATAACCTTATTTATAAGAGACACAGCAAAAAAATATATATATTAATTGTAGTTTGGTTAAGCCACGTTCTGAACTGTATTAGGAATTTGACACAGTGTAACAGTCTTCCAAAAGAAGGGCATTATGCTTAAGAAGACAAGAAATAGTCCTTATGAATATACTGCCACTAAAACAAAAAAAGGCAGAATTACAAGCTCATGCTTCTACATTTTTTACTTCTGTGAATAAACAATTGGTAGAAGCTCCCCTTTGCCTTTCATCTCAGTTATTTGTTTTTTGATGTCTGCAGTGAGCGCAGAATGGCATCTATCTGCAAATTGAGCAAGCTTTTCTTGTTTGTCATTCCATGGTAGAAGGCTGGCAAAAACATCTGGTGAGGCAATGCTGAGTTCTGCGATGGGAGCAGTACGGGCAATCGTGTTCCTGTCCACACCCAGGCGGTCAAAAGCTCTCTTCATTGATCCAGCCTGCTTGTAATACTTTAGGGCCTTCTTGTACCGGTTTATCACACCAGTCATAGTCTTCACTGCAAAATAAACTTATGTTAATATATAAAGGAAATACCTTAATGGTTACCTATTAAAAATAAATAAATAAGATTTAATTTGTAATTAAACTTTTTTCTAGAAGTACAATCTGCATTTCTGTAAGAAGGCATTACAACATTAACCCCACAATACAGCTTTTAAAATAAAACCCAGAAATAATAGTGCAGTTATTCATATATGATGATTAAAACAACACTATGTAACAATTTTACACATGTATGTGTACAGCTCAAAGCGTACTTATGACAGTGGTGTAAATGTAAATTACACATTGCAACTGAAGGGGCAAAAAAATACCAGATCTTGCATAATGCCGCTTTAAATAAATCTAGAATTGTAATGTCATACTTTTCAATAATAATGTTGACATTTGGAGTATTAATCCAAACTATTTAGACTGCTATTGTTCATGTGATTTCTGACTTTAAGTGCAAACTCAGAGAAGCTGCCTTATGAAATGGTGACACTTGGTAATAAGGTAATTAACTGGCTTGTTAAGCTGTTATGTTTTGTGAATATTATTAACATTTGTTTATTTGTTAAAAAAAGAATATATAAAATGCTTCATACCAAGATCACCTTTAAAGCAAAGATTCATTGTGAGTTTGACATGTGTTCAGGATAGTCCCTCCAAATTTAAGATTAAGTGATACTTTTTTGATCCCACAAACGGGGAAATTCCACCTCCGCATTTAACCCATCCGTGAAGTGAAACACCACATACGCACACTAGTGAACACACACACTAGGGGGCAGTGAGCACACTTGCCCAGAGCGGTGGGCAGCCCAATCCACGTCGCCCGGGGAGCAGTTGGGGGTTAGGTGTCTTGCTCAAGGACACCTCAGTCATAGACTGTCGGCAATGGGGATCGAACCGGTGACCTTCCGGTCACAGGGCCGGATCCCTAACCTCCAGCCCACCACTGCCCCAAATTTAGACAAATAACTAAAATCAAAAGAATTATTTTGCCTCAGAACATAATAAGAAAATGCTTATTGAAATATTAAGTATTACAGCATTGGAAATGAGCTTATAGGCTATAGAGGATTGGTGGCTTTCCTGTATTTTATCAGCCATCTAATGTCATTCTGATACCAAACATTTTTGCAAACATTAGTTTGCATGAAAACTGATGCACAAATATTTAGGCTTTTTATCATCATCTTAGTTTGATAAGTTTGCAACACCAGTTTATGGCCATCACCAATTTGTAGCCAGCAAGATACTATGAAAGAGAATGCTGTACATAAAATCTAAAGCATGTCACCATGTACATTATGAACAAACTACTCAAACTCACTTCTCATCCGTGGGTTGTCGTAGTGGGATGACTTCTCATTTTTCACACGTGGTTTAGCCTCTTCATCAGATAGCAGCGAAAAGTTGAAGGACCCAGCAGACTCTGAGTCAGAAGATATCTTTATGCTGGAAGACATGGCTATAGCACAGACCAAGATAACAGAATCAATCATTGTTGTGTTAATTCATTATTATTATTATTATTATTCTGTGATAAAGAAAAGAAAGAAAAAACATGTATTTCCAAAACAGTAACTTTACAAATGGCAAAACTGTTTTGTACCAAGTAATTCTGTACCACTTCAAGCAAATGTAAATCACTGTAGTACTGGAATTTTTAAACAAACAAAAGACTCGGCATACCTGAACTTGAAGACTGGCCTTTCCCTTGTGATGTCAGCTGGCTCTGTAGGAAGGCTTTATCAGCTTGAAGCTCTTTAACCTTCTCTTCAAGAAAAGAACACTTTGTCTTTTCAATCTGGAGCTGGGCCTTCACTTTTTGCAGCTCCAGAACTGCAGATGGAGAATCTGACATGGGGAAAATACTCTTAAATGTAGGTAATAATGTGAAAAGACACTGCAACCAACAAATTAGAAATAAGAACATCAGATAACCAGGCTAACACATGGTGCCAAGCTCAGTCAAATGCCCATAGCACTAAAGGCAAAAGTTAAAAAGCTGTTGGTTAAGGCATTTCTGGACTGCAGTGTTAATAAATATAACTTTTTAAACTGATATTTACTAGAAAGACTAATAAATGGGACAGAGAGCAGAGTAATTTTGTTATTTTCAGCACACAAACCTTTAGTTTTAGCAAATGACTGGTCTGAGGCGGTGGAACTTGCTCCCGCTGCAGCTCTCGGTTCAGCCTCAGGCTCAGCCAGAGCTGTGGTGGACCTTACGTAGCGACGCTTTCGGGTATCCATCTTCGACTGCTCTTTGAAATAAACACGTTGTTTAACGTTAATAAGGATTCCTTGAAAAGTTTAGCTATGAAATAATATGGTGCTAACTGGGATATACATAGCCAAACACTATATTCAAACCTAGGTTAGCTGGCATCAGTTAATGAAGTTAAAAGTTAAGCCAGAGATACACATATAAATTAGCAAGGTATATAACTAATAACTCTGTTTCTGCAGATAGGTTACTTGCTCAATGGAACATTACAGGCAATGCTTGGCATTTTCCTCCGGCATGCATGACAATCTTAGCTAGTTAACCTAACGTTAGTTGGCTAACGCTTGCTAGCTAGCTAATCGGCTCAATTATTCAAATACGAGTTCAAGCGTAATAACATTTCTTTACTTCTGCGTAATGTTATATGTAGCTATCAAATTAATCAAACAGCAAATAAAAGTGTAAAACAGCTAAATACGTGCAACGCATAGCGTACTTACATCTTTAGTGTCTTTTTCGTGCCTTTTCAGGATGGAGGGTGCTTGTTGCTGCAGGCTGGTGAAGACTGCGTGGGTGGGTGGCGTCGGTAAAAGTGCAAATGCCTTGTACAGCATTAACTTTTTCTCAAGTGTCTCAAGTATCTTTAAAAATACTGTATAGACACTTGTATTGATGTATTTGATTAATTAAAGATTGTATTAGAAATATAGGTTTATTGCTCATCTTTACTGCTGTGACGTCACTAAATTAGTTACCTTTTTTTTAACCTCAGCATGTACAATGACCCCACGACCCTGAAGGAGGAGCGGCTTGGAAAATGGATGGATTTATGTACAATGACTAATCTTAACAACGAATTTTTGAGGGCAATGTACGTGTCTGAAAGAAAACTGGTGAGATGGATGCAACATAAAGGTATTCTAAAAAAGACCATGAAGTGTGGAGTCTGCAAGCTGCATATGAGGCTTGAGAAGTGCAGGACTGCTGATGGATTACGCTGGTAATAGCAAAATCTAGTTGTTTACGTAGCATAGCCTGCTGAGCCTAGGTATATAAAACTACAAATGGTTTTATTTCCTTTCTAGGACATGCACCAAGTTCCACAAAAAAGTGAAAAAGTCTGTACGACAGAACTCCATTTTCTACAAATCACACTCAAGTTTGAAAAAATGGATGCAGTTCATTTACAGGTTCGATTTCATAATTTTATTCTCACTTTGTCCTGTTCACTTACATTTCATATTTTAGTTACAAAGTGACTGTCATTTGCTGACTAATTGGAAATAGCAGTGTACAGTCACTTTGTAACTGATAAGTGATGGAATTGCTGGAAGCTCTGTTACTTTGACAAGAATGGCACAGATCATGAGAAAGGTATATGTGAAGCATTTCTGACCATTAATAAGTTAAAACACACACAGATTTCAATGGAACACAAACTGCAGCTATGACAGTGTGATCAAGAGGTGGTTGATCTGTCTTAAATATAATATCACAATATAAAAAGACATTTTAAAGACACTTGATGTGCATTACTTTTTTTTTTTTTTTTGAAAGAGAAAAATGGTCCAGAGGAGCCACATAAGAAATACTATAAATACAGTGATTACTGTGCTAAATCTAATTAAACAGGATTAATTATGTTCTACTTGTAAAAAGAACATGACCATTGTTCTTTAATCACTAATGATATACACAATGCGCTCACAAAAACATACTGTGACATAATTTATCAGGTTAACATGTATCCACACTCCTAGTGTGATAACATTCTTTTATTATACAAAATCGATACATAACATCTATATACCTGTCTGACTGCCTAACATATTTTTGTTGTCAACTGTATGCTGAATTACTATTACTAAAGACCACTTGAAGTGTTACTAAGTGTAGCACTGTTATTTGAAGGTTTGTATTACAGCTCACACTCGCATGAAACAGAGAGCAATGAAAATGGGTGGCCCTGGGACCTTTGTTGTCATTGATGAGAGCAAGTTCACTCACAAGAGAAAGGTTAATATCTTTGGCTAATAATTATGATTTTTGTTGTTATTTTTATATTTCATTGGATTAATGGTTCTTTTTTCAGTTTCTAATTTCTTCTTGTAAAGTTTATTAACACAAGTCTCCAAATGTTATTGAATTCTGTACAAGAATACATTCAAACATACTGTAAAACTTGAATGAGAATATCAGTATCCTTTGGTCATACGCTCTCAGAATATTGTTGATTACTAAATGTTTGTATTCTGATAATTTATCTTCACTAGTACAATCGTGGACGGTGTGGCAACACTTGGCGAAGGAATCGACAGTGGGTCTTTGGAATGTTAGAAGTCAGCCCAACAAATAGCCGTCCCATTTTGAAGTTAGTGCGCACCCGCTCGAGAGCAGTCCTAATGCACCACATCAGGGCCCATGTGAGAAGAAGGACAGCTATAATAAGCGATGAATGGCGTGCATATGCAGGACAACTAGATAGAGCTGGCTACAGACACTACACTGTATGCCACAAAAATGTTTTTGTTGACCCTGATACTGGAGCCCACACCCAGCACATTGAACGGGCATGGGGTACATTCAAAGTGGAGGTCTGGCGGCATAGAGGGAATAGAACAACAGCCCTCTTGAAAGACCACTTGAAGGTTATTGAGTGGCACCACTGGCTAGCCAAAAGTCATCGTCATTATGTATTAGGACGGCTCTTTCATGATATCAAACAAATGAACCATTTATTATAACCAGTAAAAGGTACCAGTTGTGAGCTTGATGCTGCTGGTTTTATTTTTGTTGTTGTTGTTGCAAAGATCAGAAATATACAGGCAAAAATGTATAAGGTGCATATATTTGTTTTCTCTTGTGTGTATTTTGATGCCCATTGTAGCCAGTAATATGGATAAGGATGTGACTTGGAGCTGTATTTGTGACATTTATCTGTTTGATATAAACCAAGTTGTAGCATTCCATTTGTTGTCTTTTTTCTTTTTCATTTTAACATTATCTTCATTTTCACAGTCATCATGTCTAGTGAATTCTTCTTAATAAAGGTGTTATGAATGGAAAATGTGTTACCACTTTAGTTTGAGGGCCTTAAAATCATTCATAGAACAGATATGTAGTGTTCATAAATAGCCATCTGTCTTATAACCTCTACATCCTGTGGGAATCATACTTCATAACAGTGTTATAAATGAAGTAAATATCCATCACTTTAGTTTAAGGGCATCAAATTCCTTCATGAAGCCGTCAAACGTACTTCGTAACAGGTAAGCACTGTCCTGCTGACACTACTGTGAGACCAAGACTACATGTACCTGGTTTAAGAGGGAAAAAGAATGACGTTAAGTTCAAATTCATATATAAACTGTAAAAAAGCAACCTTTATGTATTATATACCATGAAGGGAAGAGGGGATGGTTTCCATGCATATTTTACCAAATGTCAATACAATGATATCTTGAGAATGCTGACACAGATAATGATGTATAGTGCTGTAAATATGTTCAACACATCCATATAATGTCAATAAAATGTAATTTATTTCATAAAACATCTTATGTCATGTTGTGAATACGGGCATAAGCTTATTTCATAAAACATCCTATGTCATGTTGTGAATACGGGCATAAGCTTATTTCATAAAACATCCTATGTCATGTTGTGAGTACTGGCATAAGCTTATTTCATAAAACATCGTATGTCATGTTGCGAGTACTGGCATAAGCTCTTCATAAATATTCAAGTAGTGCTTTATAAATACATTATTCAGTTCTTATGAATGCGTTATGAAGGTCTTATGTAGGTAGCCTTCAAATGAAGTGTTACCGAAAAGTCCAAGTACAAATGCTATCCAATCCAAGAAATGTCTAAATACAAATGCTGTGCAATCCAATATATGTCCAAATATAAATGATATTGAGTCTGAGACAATTCCAAATACAAATGCTATCCAATCCAAGATATGTCCAAATACAAATGCTATCCAATCCAAGATCTGTCCAAATACAAATGCTGTGCAATCCAAGATATGTCCAAATATAAATGATATTGAGTCTGAGACAATTCCAAATACAAATGCTATCCAATCCAAGATCTGTCCAAATACAAATGCTATCAAGTCCAAGACAAGTTCAAGTACAAATGCTATCAAGTCCAAATACAAATGCTCTCCAAACCAAGATCTGTCCAAATACAAATGCTATTGAGTCTGAGACAAGTCCAAGTACAAATGTTATCTAGTACGAGACAAGTCTGAGTACAAGAGCTTTTGAATCCAAAACAATAGAAAATACATCTTGAATCCAGACCTGAGTACCTCAAAACTAACACTGTATGTAACAGTATCTGTGCTCCTGTCTTCACTGGACACTTCTATTCTCCTGAGCCAGTTTCTCAAACACACTGGAGCAGAAAGATTACTATTAAACGGCGGAGCACAAATTCATTCAAATTCTCTAAAAGTGCGTGTGCATACTCGTTTGGGTGAAAGTCTCGACACATGCATCTGGAAAGTGCTAAAGTGCATGTCCACTACCTGCAGAGAACAGGGCAAATGTGCTTCTATTGCTGTGCGGCTGCACACTGAGCTGGAACAGCTGCAGACGCTCTGAGCTTCCCTCTCTCCTCACGCTTCAGTGGCTCAAAACCAACTCATACGGCATGCACACACATCCTTCACACCGACTAGGATGGTGCATGAGTTCAAATGGACTCGGACAGGTTGTGGACTTTGACTTCTACCTTCACATGACTGTAGCATGTCATTAAGTATAGAGGAAGAGGACATCTGAAATATGGATGAGAGACAGGGTCTCAGAGCCCAGTCTCAACACTGAGTGTTCTAAAGCACTATTCTGACTGATCAGGCTCATATACAATTGTTTCCAGAGTATCTCTGGCCCTGTTCACGCTTGATAACAAGTGGTGGTTTGAGTGATTGGTTCACATTCACCCCTGTACTTAGCACTTTCCACTTTTGATCAGATTGCCCAAGATTGCCCAAGATGTTAATGCCAGGTGTGAATGGGGCCACTTAAATTCATCAGCTCAATTTAGGTGAACAGCATACTCCTATGTCTGTCCTACGCTTATGACAGCTTTTACTGTCTGTAAAAACAGGCTATATCAAGTCATACTGTTAATATACTGTTAAACATACCATCATATCATGTAGGAAAGGACTTTTCATGTTTTTTCTTGAGTGTGACGGCATTGATTTGCATTTATCTCTATTTTTTGTGACCTAAATCAAGCTCCAAAGCACCCGCCTAGCTCAAGCGAAAAACCTGAAATCAAAATTGACATTTTTTATCTTGTTATTTCATGTCTGTGTTCATATTAAACAGGGCTGTATGTAAATGCTTCGAGCAGGTAGAGCTGGTGCTAGGAAAGCTGCTAGTGGTGCAGCACAAGTTAAACACTAGGGCTGAAATAAAACTATATAATTTTTCTAAAAGGATTATTAGTGGAGCAATTTGCCAAAAATCATGTTTCCAAAAACCATAAGCAGCATGTAAAAATTGTTCTAAGGTTAATTTTGTGAAATATACTATACTATCTAATTTTTGAGAAGATAAATGATGTTGATGTAAATGATGGTTATTCAATAGTTATTTAGTAAAGAAAGTGGTTCTATATAGAACCATGAACACTCTAAGAACCTTTGCATAATCAAAGGGTCCATTGCATCATGAAAGGGTTCTTCAGATTGATGAAGAAATGTGCTGTAGATGGTTTTATATAGAACCTTTTTGAAGAACGTTCTATATAGCACTAAAATGTGTTCTTCTAGCATCACGAAACCTGACATTCGAAGATTGCTTTTTGGTTCTATTTAGAACCCTTTCCAAAAAGATTCTATATAGAACCATCTACATCAATTCTTTGAATGTTCATGGTTTTATGTAGAACTGTTTTCCTTACTAAATAACCATAAATGGTTGAAGAATCATCATTTTTAAGTGTGTAGTATTAACAATAATGACAGTACAAATTCCTGATAGTGAATTTAAGGAAGTGGCAAATTTAGAAGAGCACCTAAGTGGTCAGGCTTGTGGACACTGGCTTCTGGAGATCAACCTTCCCAGCTCTAACTACTAGCCTTTGCTGAATTCTTTAAATAGCTCAAAGAGAGAGGCTTAAGATTTTGGTCAGTGTTGAAATACTGATGGTAGATCTCCAGGAGGAGCTTTGGTAACCACTTTTCTAAGAAATGCTAATTCTTAAACCAAAACTTTAGTAGAATTTGTACCTCCAACTTTTGCATTTGGTTCTGCTAAAGCATTAAAACACTGCAGAAATGCTAGTCAATCTATATTCCCCTCAGTGCAGGCAGAGAGGACGCTAGGGCAGCAGGGACGAGCTGGACTGAATTATGTAAGAGTTTCAGAGAGTGTGTGGAAGCAGGCATTCGCATAGCTACATGCCAGACGCTGTAGCTCCAGCTGGTGCTGTCACAGACCATTGCCTTGGGTAAATGGCCAGAGGGGCTGAGCTGCAAACACACAACTGCTTTGATACGACAGAGTCCTGAGTTTAATGACAAACACCCCTATCAGTGACTTAATTACTCTCCTACAGACCTTAATTAACGGCCATGACCTGTTTTTATAAAAGTATCAGAGTGCAAAGATCAGGGCTTTGGTGGAGTGTGGATCAGTTTGAACCCTCTCTCTCTCTGTGGTCAGTTAGCAGTGCCCAGAATCAGAACCAAACAGGGTGAGGCAGCATTCAATCATTATGCTGCCAACTGCTGGAGCAAACTCCCAGATGAGGTCAGACAGACCCCAAATTTGTGGCCATTTTGAGTTGTTCTGAGGTGCTAGATCTCAAGCTAGATCTCATAAGCTTTGTTATTTCAATTCTTTATGCTTTTATTTTTCTGTGTTTATGTGAAGCGCTTTGAATTGCCGCTGTATATGAAAGGTGTTAGACAAATCAACTTGCCTTGGCTTACCTCTAATAGTTAATGGGGCAGTAGCCTTATTAACCATTAGAGGTAAGCCAAGGCAAGTTACTAGTGAGACGTGAGCGCTGTCCAAAAATTCGGAACCTTTGTTTTTAATGGAGGTCTGCACACTGGCACCAATTCTCTGTGTTGAAGTGGAACAATGGTCACAGCTCTGGCAGTCAGTCTTTTAGGATAACAGGCAATGGTATGTTACCTCAGCAAACTAGCCTAGTCTCTTTCAGTTTATGAAAGAGTCTTTCAGCTTGAAAACAGACAGTTTATGAAGAGGTAGTAAACTGATAAGTGTGATGAGTGATGCTGAATTCTTTATTTCATTAAATTCATATGAGCAGAGTGTAAAAATGAACTCGAACCTGGTGTTTATTGGCTCTCCTTGCTGGCATCCTGTAGCAGTGTTCTGCTACGTGATGCTGTGCTCCGCTACGCGGCACATCCGGTGTGTAGTGGCCTTCACAATATCCCCTCCTGCTCTCATTTAAGCAGCAAAGTGATTCACAAACTTTATGAAACATGACGGAGAGAAATTAAAAAAGGAATTGACACAGTCAGTTTGGGGCAGCGACCCATTTAGTATTCATTCTGTTATTATACTACGGAGCCCCTAAGGGGCTGTGGTTAAAAAAAAAAGTTAATGACATTGCATTCCCTCATAAATGTTTTGCCTTCCCTGACAAACGGTTTGCATTCCATCACAAAATATCTGCTCGTCATACAGCAAACAAAGGCAGGACCAAAGGTGCCCAACCACATTGCTTACATTAGAGCTTTGCTTTTAGCATAGCCAAAAAATCTGTTTTCCCAGTTTCGCCAGTCCATGCTGGGTTTATTCACCAGTTGTTCTCTGCAGTCTCTGTAAATGTAATTTTACTGCACAAGGACACTCTCAGTTCCAGTTTGCGCTCACTAAAAGCATAATCACGCAATGATGACCTGTGTTATGCCAAAAAGGCGATGGTACAGGCTTTTAACATAAACACAGTGTATGACACACAATATAAACAGCTCAAACATCATTTCAAGAAACAACTTCACAAAAACAATGAATGGAGAGACTCATCTTTCAACAGACACAGGTGTCCTTGGTTAAGGTGTCTGTATATGTTCAGCTGAGGAAAGTTTAGCTCACAGATGAATGCAAAGCTGTTTGTTTTTGGCCTTGGAAATAGGTAAAAAACATCTGTTCTGTCATGGTATGAGTCACCCTAAGGCATATCATTTGCATATTTTCCAGTCCAAAGAAAACCAAGTATTTATTCTTAAGTAAATGTACCTCTAAATGTCTTACAAGCAAATGCCTCAGCTTGTCCATTCATGGCATTTGGCAAACACTCTTTTCCAGAGTTACTTACAATTTGATCATTTTACACAGGTAGGTGAAGGAAGAGTTAGCAGTCTTGCCCAAGGACTCTTACACCGATCAGGCATAACATCATGACCTCCTCCTTGTTTCTATGCTCATTGTTCATTTTATCAGCTCCACTTACTATATTGGTGCACTTTGTGTAAAAGGGGGTAATAAAGTATCAGAGAAACAGATGGACTACAGTCTGTAACTGTAGAACTACAAAGTGCAGCTATACAGTAAGTGGAGCTGATAAAGTGGACAATGAGTGTAGAAACAAGGAGGTGGTCATAATGTTATACTTGATTGGTGTATTGGTATAATATGCTTGCCCAGATGGAGGGTTGAACCCCAGTCTACAGCATAGAAGGCAGAGGTACGCTAATGTATTCTCTGATTGGTCAGAAGCACTCATGATACAACAAACAAAGCAAAGGCAAAAACAAAAACACATTAGTTAAAGCTAAATCAATTAATTACTCATGTACTACTCATAATAGAGATGACCTTTAAAGTAAATTTAATAACCACAACAAAGGTCACTCAGCCCAGCGCTTTGCAAAAACAAAAAAACTTTTTAGTGTGCTCTGAAGAAGCACTCTTTTTCTTCAAATGTCAACCATAAAATCTGTACCATCCAACTATAGCACTGTTTAGACCATTTTACAGTTTAATGCTTTTGGCCCTGGGAGAGATTACTCTAGCTTTCTCTGAAAGGACTGACAGAAGGAGAAGTTCAGCCATGAAAACTGTAGTGCTTCTGTTTATACGCTTTACCAGAGTAACCCCAATTGACTATGGATGAACTTTCTGGCAAGATTTATATCTGTGCTAGGCTGGTCCCCAGTCTTCATATCCTCTGACAGCCTCCAACATACTTTCTAAACAGTCTTTTCCAGCTTGTTAGATGGATGTTTATAGGCTTGCTTGTGAAAACGTCTCAGATTGTCGATATTTTTCCTGGTGTAAGCCTCCATAAAAGCGGCCTGAGGAGTGAGAGCCAGATGGATCCTACCTAGCAGATGCTGTTGTGTGTTTCCCTGCTGGTTTTCTCTCTGCAGCACTTCCCTTCATAGCTCTGCAGAATTTATCAGTTCAGCGAGAGCTCGGCTGCATCCCACATCTCTGCCCTGAAAAACCAGACTGCGGACAATCCTCCTATCTGAGGCTCCAGATGGACCGCATCGTCCGCTGAGTGATGGGATGTTGGGTAGAACGGAGCGTGCTGATAGGCCGATCTGGCCATGACCGCAGTAAAGCTCCACACTAAAGCCCCTGCTCCATAGCCAGGCCCAACAAAGCTGCTGGCTGCTCAACACAGCTGGAGCTCAGGAACTCTCTGACTATTGACAAAAGAGGCATCTGGGTCTGGGATTGACTGAAGCAGGGTGGATGGCCTAAAGAGTTGGTGGTGACTCCATATGATCATGCTCAAGGTCCCTCTGCAGATATCGTTGTTGTCATACACTTTTAAATACAAAGCTGCCAAAGGGGCCCATAAAGTGTTACTTGGAACCCTAGATGCCACAGAATAAACACCCTTTAACCTAAAGAATCTTCCGATAGATATTTTGGAGTTTTCAAGGCAAGGCAAGTTTATTTATACACAGTGTGAAAATTTGAGGAGTCCCATGTTGGCTGGCTACTCCAGTGTTGGCTTACTGCTAACTTACTCAACTTAGAAGAACAGAAGAACCTCTCTTGGTTCTGTATAGAATCTCTCAATGGATATTTTTCTGCAGATCCGTTTTTGGAAATGGGTTTACAAGGCAAGGCAAGTTTCTTTATATACAGTGTGTGAAATATGTCTTGGTACTTGAGGGGTCCCATGTTGGCTGGCTGTTCCAGTGGGCTGACATATTCACCTTAGCAATTCTTCATTTGAAGAGGCTCTTTTCTAGTTTTGTAATGCGGTCTTAAACATTGAGCTCTTGCTCATCTCCTCTAGTGTCATTGGTTTGAGAAAAGAGTAACAATTCAATCTTTCTACCAATCTCTTGTGGAACCAGGCAAGTTTTCAGACATATACAAATATGCTGCTGCACATTGTAGTAACAGAGGTATTCTGAGCATAGTTGCAGTTGCTAGGTCATTCAGGACCAAGAGAGCGGACTACTTTGCTACACCGCCACCCTGAGGAAGACCAGTGCTTCATATTAAGTTAAGAATATTGACAGAAGCTTGCCAGTTGTTAAGCAGGATAAATAATGACCTTTCCCTGAATTTGTATTTGAGTGTCTATTTTTCCCTTAATGATTTTGAGTCCTTAAGGGCCCAGAGAGATTATTTTGCACCAGTGTTTTACAGCACCTTTTATACTTACACCCTTAAACTTGCGACGGAAGGTCACCAGTTCGATCCCCAGAGCTGACAGTGGGTGACTGAGGCGCCCTTGATCAAAGCACCTAACCCCCAACTGCTCCCTGGACACTGCGGATAGGGCTGTCCACTGCCCCACGCAAGTGTGCTCACTGCCCCCTAGTGTGTGTGTTCACTACTGTGTATGCTGTGTTTCACTGCACAGATGGGTTAAATCCAGAGGTGAAATTTCCCCTTGTGAATGACTTCTGAAATTTGGTTATTTGGTCACACTGGACTACTAATTTTTATCAAAACAATAAAAAATCCAAATTTGTTTATGAAAAAAGGAATGAAACTAACTAATACTGTCAAACAGGTGGTGTCAGATGTTCTTCCAAGACATATCTATACAAAATAGCATCATTTTAGAAATAGAAGCAAAAGAAGTTCTGTGGCATTTTTTCTTAGTAAAATAAACCTAAATTTAGTTATGGGACATGACTGGGTTAATGGATATTATTAATGCTTTTTTCTTCTCTTCTCATATAAAAGTACCATTTCAGGAATATACATTTTATAGTAGTAGGGGTACGCTTGAAGATCCAGGAATACATCTCCATTAACAAACATGGTCTTAAAGTAGTTCTACAGATGCTATTAAAGATCAGGAAATGATTAATATGTGCTTGACAACATCCAGGCCTCACTAAGGATGGGCCACGTTCTGTAGAGAGATCTGGCATGAATGCAATACAAATTTCCCTTAATTTAATGTCAAAGAAATGTATAATATTGATCTCATGAAACCTCGCTGTTTACTTTGAAACAAATCCCCTGTCCTTTTGTAGAGAACAATGATTTCAGGAAAATTTTGGCTGCCCTCGTTTAATGAAAGGCAATGCTAATAGCAGGAATGCATTAGAGGCAATTTAGCTCCCTCCACTTATTCATAAATTGACTCCATCCACAGAAGAAGAGCCTTCTGGATGTTCGTACAATTGAATCTCCGGAACGTAATGGGCGCGCTGGATTTCTATTTACATAAAGAGGAGTCTAAAACAGGGTCGGTTCAGGACTGCTATCAGAAATGATTTGGAGGGGCATGCCGACCTCAAAGGAAGCTCAGAAGAAAACAAATGAAAAGCAGTGTCTTGAAACCATTTCCAATGTAAACCACAATTCTATAAAGCAGGCAATTAGTAGAAAAGAGTCCTGTGCTATTAGTATATTTTACATAGAGTCCACATGATGCTTGTGTACTTTGGTATGAGTCATTACAGATATAATGGAACAACAAGGCACAAATGTATACATCAGAAATGCACTATATGGACAAATGTATTGGGACACATACACATTACACCTGCAGGAGCTTTTATGGCATCCTATTTTGAAACCATAGGCATTGATATGGAGTTGGTCCCCCATTGCAGCTATAATAGCTTCCACTCTTCTTCTGAATTTTTGCCCTGTTCATTCAGAATGTTAATCCTGGATAGATTCTAATAAATCCAGGACTGTCATCTTCATGTTAATCCTGGATAGATTTTGATTTATCCAGGACTGTCATCTTCATGTTGATCCTGGAAAGATTCTGATTTATTCAGGACTGTCATCTTCATGTTAATTCTGGGAAGATTCTGATTTATCCAGGACTGCCGTCTTCATGTTAATCCTGGAAAGATTCTGATTTATCCAGGACTGTCATCTTCATGTTAATTCTGGGAAGATTCTGATTTATCCAGGACTGCCGTCTTCATGTTAATTCTGGAAAGATTCTGATTTATCCGGGGCTGTCATCTTCATGTTAATCCTGGATAGATTCTGATTTATCAAGGACTGCCATCTTCATGTTAATCCTGGATAGATTCTGATTCATCCAGGATTGCTGTCTTCATGTTAATCCTGGATAGATTTGGATTCATCCAGGACTGTCATATTCATGTTGATCCTGGATAGATTCAAATTTACTCAGGCCGGTCATCTTCATGTTGATCCTGTAAAAATTTGAATTTATTCAGGACTGTCATCTTCATGTTAATCCTGGATAGATTCTAATAAATCCAGGACTGTCATCTTCATGTTAATCCTGGATAGATTCTAATTTATTTGATTGTCATTTTCATATTGATCCTGGGAAGAATCACTTGTTTATTTTGACATTGGATGGTAATGACTAGTGAAAAGGAATTTTGTTTCATAACGAATGCACAAATATTTATTCACGAGTATGTATTACGTGAAGAAATCATGTTTGACTAAAATTTCTATGTTACCTCAAACTCTTTCATTTCAAACAGTGAGAAACATGTGGCTCTCCATGACAGGGGCCCTTTAATAATGCAGGTTGTGTTTGTTTTCTTTCTTTCACTTTCCTGAGATGAAGCGCTGCATGGGTTTTTTTTCTGTCCCAGGCCTGTCAGATTTGGTTAGCCATGTTAAAACAACTCCCATTATAATCCAAGAATTCTAACAGGTCACAACAGCTTGTGTATAAAAACATCCCCAAATAGATTGCAGGCCATCGATGGGGGGTAGGGGGGGTGGTATTCTGGACAGATGAAAGGAGTGCTGGAGAAGGAAAGAAAGAAGGGGGGAGGATGAGTGCATGACACCGCCATCCTGTCTTCTCTTCATTTCTCTGACTTTGATGTGAAAAGAGAGGGATTTTTTTCCCCCCTCCGCTGGCTTGATTAATATTCTGGGGAGAGCAGGTACAGATCTCATGTGCTTCTAAAACCCAGGGGTGCAGATACATTTCAACATCTTCAACTCTCTGTCTCTCTCTCTCTCTCTGTCTCTCTTTCTGTCTCTCTCTCACTCTTTCATATAAAAAGACCAACACATATCCTACAAAGCAATAAGGAAAAATCAAACCTCTGACCACATCTTATAAAGTGCTTATGAATGAAGAATAGTGAATCAAGTTACACTAGAAAAGCAGTGAAGTGACTTGATTCAAATGGCACGATTATTGCCAAAAGTAATAATTAACTCAAAGGCAGAGCTGTGTTATGTAATATCCTTTACTGATATAAAATTATGTACACACTTCAATGAAATACATTACGTAATTCAATATATCACTTTTCTCAATAACTTTTTAAACAATAAACCACGTTTGGCCCACATTTTCATCTGAACATTAAACACTGGAACAGCCACAGGCCTCTGCAGTCACTATCACCTTACAGTGAAATGACCATATGAGGAACTTCATCCCCTGTGGTATACGTTTTGCTTTACATGGATTTTTCCTCTTACATGACCAGATACTTTAAATTACAAGGTTGTTACATAGTTGAAATAAGACTACTACATTCAAAATAACACTGCTGTGGATTGAACTGACACCATAAGATTGGCAACCTTGTTCAAATGCTACACACAAACCAGCTTTGTAAAATGTGGTGGTTAATTCGCCTTGACAGTGGTAACCTGCACGTTGCTGGAGTTGCTATATAAAAGAGTTGTACTACATTATTATATTTACTGTCTTGCATTGTCATTTTAGTGTTAGCTTGTTTGTACCATGAATGTATTGGGCAGTCGTGGGCTGGAGGTTAGGTATCTGACCGGAAGGTTGCCGGTTCGATCCCCAGGGCTGACAGTCCATGACTGAGGTATCCTTGAGCAAGACACCCAACACCCAATTGCTCCCCGGGCGCCGTGGATTGGGCTGCCCACCGCTCCGGGCAAGTGTGCTCACTGCCCCCTAGTGTGTGTGTTCACTAGTGTGTATGTGGTGTTTCACTTCACGGATGGGTTAAATGCAGAGGGGGAATTTCCCCGGTTGTGGGATCAAAAAAGTATCACTTAACTTATTGATATATAACTATATTTATAGTGCATCATTTGAGGGTTATTACTTATTCATGCAAGTAGCTAATCAGCCAATTGTGTGGCAGCAGTGCAGTGCATTAAATCATGCAGATACGTCTACCATCAGAATGTGGGAAAAAAGTAATCACAGTGATTTTAATTGTAGCATGATTGTTGGTGCCAGACAGACTGGAACATCTGGGATGTTCATGCAAAACAGTCTCTACTCAGAGTGGTGCAGTAAAGAAAAGTGAGTGGTAGTTCTGCAGAAGGAAACACTGTGCTGATGAGAGAGGTCAATCACTCTGTAGTTATGGTGAGCAGTAAAGCATCTCAGAATGCACATCACATATAACCTTGAGGCGGATGGGCTACAACAGCAGAAGACCATGCTGGGCTCCACTTCTGTCAGCCAAGAACAGAAAGCTAAAGCTGCAACGGGCACAGGCTACCGAAAAACTGGACAGTTGAAAACATAGCCTGATCTGATATTGATTTCTACTGATTTCTGCAGATGGTAGGGTCAAAATGTGGTGCAAGCAGCATGAGTGCATGGACCCAGCCTGCTTTGTGTCAACAGTCCAGGCTGGTGGAGGTGGTGTAATGGTGTGGCGTTTGTTTAGTTGGCACGTTTTGGGCCTATTAAAACCAACAATCATTGCTTGAATGTCACAGCCTATTTGAGTATTGTTGCTGATTGTGTGCATCCATTCATGGTCACAATTACCCATATTCTAATGGCTACTTCTAGCATGATAATGCACTATGTCTCAAAGCAAAAGTTATCTCAAACTGGTTTTATGAGCATGATAATGTGTTCAGTGTTTTTCAGTGGCCTTCCCAGTCAATGGATCTGAATCCAATAAAACACATTTAGGGTGTGGTAGAAGTGGAGATTCACAGCATGGAAATGCACCTGGCAAATCTCCATGTTGTGGAATCCAGAATAGAGGCTTTTTGAGAGCAAAAGGAGTATTAGTTTTAGTGTAGTGTTCCTAATGAAGTGCTCGGTGAGCGTACATAGCTTTGGAAACATTTTGGTTTGGCCCAGGGAGCAACAGCAGCAATTCTCAAAAATGCTATTAATTTTTTGCATGGACAAAAACCCATAAGACCCAGAATTCTTTATATATAGGCATCCCATCAAATACAGAATTGCACACAATTTCAGAGGTCAATTAACTTATGTTAATTCTAGTGTTGGCTACAGGTAAAGAGGTATAACTCTGTTTAAATATAAACAAAGCTTTATATATCCTCACTCAACTTCAATGTTTCAGTAGATAAACTCATTGTCCACTTTATTAGAAAATCCTACTCTATACTTCCACTTATGGGCCACTGGGTTTTTTAGAGTCACTAGCAGGTTGAGAGTGGTCCACCAACCAAAAAGACATAGCCAGAAGTGGTTCTTTGGTCAGAAACTGATGACCGATGAAGGCCCAGAGGATGGCTAACACAAACTGTGCATCAACAGATGGGCAACCAGCTAGGTCAAGCAACAAGCTAGTGGTTTCTAATAAAGAGGCCCTTGACTTTGTGGAAATATATTGCTTCCTTTTCTTCATTACCTTCTTAGATCTTGACACTCCCCCCTGCCCCTAGCTGGCGGCTATGTAGCGGTGGCAGCCTGGTGTGCCAAACTTCGAGGGCAGGTCCCAGGGCAGATGTATAATAGCTATTTAAAAGCTCACAGCCTGTCTCTGTCATTACAGAGCGAGAGAGAGACAGAGAGAAAGAGAAGGCCCAGCAGCATAAACACTAATGCTCCCACACATCATCTCCCAGGCTGATGGATGTCGAGGCAGAGTGGAGCATCGCCTGCAGGTGAATGCTGAGATGAGACGGAGCTGGGCCTGAATGCACAATGAGGGGAGATGATTGCTAATGAACTATGAGCGGAAAACGAGAGCGATCTGCACCATCATATTCGCATTACTGCTGCCTGCGTTGTAAAGCTGGAGTTGCCGCTAGTTTATTGATCATTGACTTGCCTGTGGGTTTTGCGATCCGATGAGCTGTGAATAAATTCATAAGGGATAAAATCAATGATTGATGGCTGGAGGTGGTTGTTAGTTGCGCAAGAAGAGGACGGATTGTTTACTATTTTCATTAATCCTCTGACATTTTAAGATTTTTTGCCACTCATGTCATCCAAATGAAGCAAAGCCTGCCATCAAATCTGACAACTGTTACACCGTAACACAGCATTAACAGGCCATTAGCCAATTATTCTTTGTTGGGAATGCATCCTACCGCTCAGTCTTAGATAATAAGCCTGGTGACGCGAAAGCCGCAACAAATATGTTAGTCATGCGTCGAGAAATAAAAGAGGTGGAGTTGCTTTTTATAGGCAGCGTTTTGAAACATGTCTATTTCCATCTCTGAGTGAGTAAGCTGCTGGTGTGTACCCTCATCTGCTCCGTCTGAAAGAATCAACACTGCCTTTTCCAAAGCGTTTGCCCTGAATAGCTTCAAAGGCTAAACTTGAACACAGATGGCTTGTTATTTTAAATCAGCGGATCTGGCCTCCATCACACAGGGGAGACCGCTTGGTTTCCTCTCCTTCGCTTGCTTGTTTGTTGGCACCGTGGAAGGAATGTTGTTTTTTTTATTTACTTCTCCCCACATCTGAAAAGGCTACACTCACTTCCTCGTCCAAGATCCAGCCCTTTTCCTCTGGATCCCAAGAGGTCCCCAAACAGCCGAGCGGAACTTCAAACGGAACCGGACGTCCTGCAGCGACCTCCTCCCTCGCATGTGGTGGTGGTGGTGGGGGGGTATAGGGTGTAGCAAAGTGTTAAGGCTGATATATACCTCTATGGAGAAGCACATGAGCATATTAGCATAGAGAAGGGGGTTTTGGGTAATCACAAGGCACAGAGGACCAACGTGCCGCAAAAAATCTCAACTCTGCATCATGCAAATCTGTATTATGCAACCATTGATGTGGTCGCCTTAGGGTTGAGCCCAAAATAGAACATAGGGTAAAGATATTGTTGTCAAAAAAAAAACTGGATAGGAGAAAAAAAAATCTTATTTTAATTTCTGTTAATGTAATGTGGTTTTATTCCATTTGGACTATTTCTATTGCTCCATTCATGGCTGCCAGACAGACGTGAGTTAGATTTGTTGATGCCCCACCACTGTTTCCAAACTGCATAGCCCGCTGACCAACAGACAACGCATGGCCATTTTATAGTTATCGTTGAAGCTGGTTTTCCCTGTGGGAAAAATTAACGGTGCTTTAATGAATTGCAGAACACAAATGTTTCAAAGCTGGTCTGTTATGTTCTGAAATACATACATTGCTGGTAACACTTTATTTTGAGTGGGCCTTCGTAGATGATTAATAAACTCAACATTAGATTATCAGTAGCACATCAACAACATATCAGTGAAGTAGCATTAGTGAAGCATCTGAATACACTGAAGTAAATATCTTGTAGATGTTCTGTTGATACATTACTTACATTAAGTAGATGTGTTGTTAATATGCTGCTTCCATTACACAAAACCTAACATCACCCAACCCAACCTTACCCAGAACCTAACCTTGGCCCTAATCCTAACCCTAACTTTAACCTAAAACCTAATCTTAACCCAAACTTTAGCTTCAACCCAAAACCTAACTCTAACCAGGCCCTGATCCTAACCTTAATCTCAACTCAGAACCGGATTCTAACCCTCATATCACTGTTGCCTGAACAAAACCTTGTATCTCCAAAATGATAACTTTACAAGAGAAGGAAAAAAACTGTACTTCTAATGTAAGTCAATGGAAGTATTTTCCAAGTCATTTTGGACTGATTTTTCATGAAATTTACACACAATGTAAAGAGAAACAGGCATTTTCAAATTATGTCAACAACTTTGTAACTACATGTTTTTGATGTTATTTAGAGTCTGTTGACTGTTTCAACTAAAAGGACCACTCAAAATAAAGCATCGCCCATTTTCTCTCTAAGCTTTGCTTGGTCCTGAATTATGAGGTCATTTAGTAGCCAAACCAAAAATATGGTGACCTGCAAGCTAACGCTGTTGGACAATGAACTCATAAGACTGGTAATCTCATCAAGCAAGCTAAAGCGTGTTAAGTGTGCTTCGGCAGTAGTAGTCAGTGGTAATAGTATACAAGGTACAAAGTTTTCTTAACTTCTTTATTGCATCTAGTCATTTACCTGTTTACCTATTTAGTCATTTACCTATTTTTTTTCTTGACTACAGTGTAACAGAAGACATTTCGGGGGGTTTTATACCAATTTTTCTTTTTTTGTGCACATTATTTTGAACCTAAGAATCAAATGAAACTCAAGCAGGTGTGGGAATCAAGTACAGATGTTCTTGTACCCACACGCTGTTTTGTTTAGTTTTAAAGAGGTGTCATATAAATGCTTATAGACATAAAACCTCTCTGTCAAGTGATTGTTGAGCTGCTTCACTACTTGTGTTATATTTACCTTTGCTCCATATTTTGTTTATTTCCGTTTTAAGCCTTATCTCAACCCACCTGCTACTGTACAAACCTCCCTGCTCAACTAATTGATGTGTGTTTAGCCCATAGGTTCTCAGTGTGGTGGAGATACAATAGTGCTTGGAAGTTTGTGAACCCTTTAGAATTTTCTGTATTTCTAAAATATAAATTTGACCTAAAAACGTCGTCAGATTTCATCAGAAGTCCAAATAGTTGATGAAGAGAAACAAATGAGACCACAATTTCAGCCTGTTTTGCTGCATCTGGGCCAGGGTGGCTTGCCATCTGATGGAACAAACGGTACCACTTTCTATGAATGTTACATTTGTACGCGTTTCTAAACACATTTATAGCATGTTATAATTAATTCATAAGCCATTATAATCATGGTTATAAATATTCAGAAAAAATAATTACACTGAATTACACTTTAAAACTATGTTATTTATACATTATAAATTGTTAATATAATACATTATAAGCAGTGTTAATAACATGTTATACCAAAGTGCCAAAGAAGTCAGTCCCAGCTTGGAGAGTGTAAAATAAACACATATTATCAATATTTCATTTGTTGCCACTGGTGCTGTATAGAGCTGCATCTTTGGGGCTTCAGTCCTGATTCAGATGCTCCAAACAGTGTAATATTGGATATACCGTGTTAAGTGCCAGGCTAACGGTGGTGCACATTAACAGTGGTGTACATTGACTTTCCCACATTGGGTAAAACACTCAGGGCAGCTCTAGTTTAACTCTAACATTTGAAGCCTGTAATGAGCTTTATTGTGTTTGTGTTTCAGTAAATTCTTCAGTAAATACTTGAGTTGAAGCCTTACTCTGAACACTGGAGGAGGCTTTAGTACAGTACGCTTCACTTTACTTAGAGCAGTACTTATAATGCATTATGTTAACAATAAGCTATAACTTATAACTATAAGTGCATTTTTGATGCCTTATGAATGCATTATAACATGTTATGAATGCATTTATAGATGCTTAAAAATCTGACATTCATAGAAAGTGTTACTGAACATAGAACTCTGAATTATACCAGTAAATTCTAAAGGGAAACGTTAGGAGAATATGGGTCATTCAGCAAAATAACGAGCCTTAGAACACAAGTCGTTTTAACAAATAATTTTAAAAGAAGAGTAAAACTAATGTTCTGGAATGGCCAAGTCAAAATCCCGAGCTTAATTCTAAAGAAATGTTGTGGAAGGATCTGAAGCAGCAGTTTATGTGAGGAGTTGAAGCTGTTTTGTAGGGAGGAATGGGCTAAAATTTCACCAAGCTATTGCGCAGGTTATTTAGCTATTGCAATTATTCCTGCACAAGAGGTTCGCACCAGATACTGAAAACAAAGGTTCACATACTGTCTCATTTAATATGTTTCTCTTTTACTCTTAGGGCTGGTGTGAAAATCTGATGATGTTTTAGGTCAGATTTATGCAGAAATATAGAAAATTCTAAAGGGTTGACAAACTAATCAAGCGCCACTGTATTGGAGGCATACCTGCAGCTCCTCTGTGAGCTTCGATTCCCATAACCCTTCTGTGTCTCTACACAAATACATGTATGGCATCTTTACAGAAGTGTAAATCAGCCTTTAGCAAACAGACAGGAATTGGTAAACAGGATGCTGGGGCTGGTTCGAGGTCTGTAGCTCTGCTCCTCTTGGCAGCTCCACAGCACTTTTCTTTGATACGTTTCTTCCTCTCGTTTCCACCCAGCATCCAGCCCTGTCAGCTTGAGGCAGAGAAAGGAGGGTGCAGAGAGGATTACAGTCTGCTTGACCAGGCTCTGCTGTTTTCAAACAAGCAAAGGAACAATCCCCTGAGGACTATCTTGCAGTTCTCCTGGACCTGACCCACTCTACCATCCATTGATCTCTCGGCAAATAAAATGTAGAACTCACCTTATTTTCTTGTTTCTTCTACTTACAATATAAACTTCACTCGTGGTCCCATGGCTCGCATTTCAGCGGTCCTGCACCTTAATTCTGTTCTCAGTGAACAGGTCATTGCGTTTACCCTTCTGTCCTTTCGGAGGCGGCACTCAGAGAACTGTGCTGCAAACAAAACAGCCTTCAGCCCTTTGTGAGTGATCAGTGACCAGGTTTGCTTGCTATTAGGCCAGAGATCATTTAAACAGAGAAAATAAAGAGCTTTTAATAGTTTAATAGTAAAGACATTTAATAGTTTTAGCTATGATAGTTATTGTAGATTGCAAGTTCCCATGAAATGCAAAATAACCCTACAATTGTACTGAAATAGGTTTACATATGTTTTAAAGCAGATCAATAAAATGAAAAGCCTGGAGACAAGACAGGGTGTGTGGAGACAGCATAGCTTAGAAAACATGATTTCAATGGATTATGGTGCAATTATGCTCGCTGACTAAAGGTACTGAGATGGACTCTTCAAGGTACCACCCCAATGACAAGAGGGGTCCTGCCCCAGTGACAGTTTGCTACTTTATTTTCTGAGAGTGTGTTTGAATTATTGTTTTATTTATTTATTTTTAAATTTAGTTTCAGTGAACGATCATGTCTTTATGATAACTGAGGTCCAGTCCCTTTTGTTTCATCTGCCTTGATCGGGTGCCCACTGCTTGCTAGCCTTCTGGATCAGTCTGACCACCATGGCACGTCCTGCTGAGCAACGTTGTACAAACGTCACCTGCATGCCCTGATGGCACTGCTGCATCTTTGGAATCACAGACGTGGCTAATCCTGCTTTGTGACAACATCTGCTGTAAAAAGGACTATATCAATAAACTTTGACTGGACTTTAATCAGACTTTTAATCAGTCCACATAAGTGCCAGATGGAGTCAGACGCACGTGGTTAAAAGGGTCAGATGAGGCTTTACTGATGGAGATAATATCCAAGTACGTAGTCACAAAACAATGGGTCAGATCTAGAAAGTACAACCAATAAACAAAGAAAAACATAACACTAGGCAATCAAACCAAAAAGGGGCAGGCAAAGACAGAGGAGAGAAAACAGGCAAAAAGGTCAAAAACAGTGGTCAAATGATAAAGGCAAATGATCCTTCTTATCTGTGGCCATCAAACTCCTCCCTCAGTGTGTGGCTCACAAAGTGTGCTTCATCTGTGCAAAACTCAGTACCTAACTGTACTGTTCACATGTATAATGATAATAATTATATGTGCAATAGCTCAGAGGTGCAGTGATTTGAACTGCCTTACACTAGATGTTTAATATTTATTATCACAGTCACTGCCACTTTACTATATTCATAAGAACATAAATCTCGTGTACATATTGCAAATTTCTCTCTCTCTTTCTCTTTGTTTTCAATGATTAAAGTGTTTATTCTTTTACATAAATGGTTGCAACTGTAACAACTGCAATTTCCCTCTGGGATCAATAAAGGGTTCTGATTCTGATTCTGATAAGGGCAAACAATCCAAGGGTTAAGGCAAAAAGCAGAGTCTAAAACAGGAAACACTGGTCATAAACAGACACCATAACACGTCATAACACAATCAGTAGATCAATGATGATACAATACCTCGCAACTAGCCTACGCTAAAGCCCAGGCTTATAAACCTAACTAATGAGGACATGAAATATCAGACAGGTGCACAGAATCAGTACTCTGGTGAGTGAGAGCGCTGACTGGAGTATGGAGGGAGATCAGGAGTCATGTGATCTCCTAGATGATTCTGGGAGATGGAATCCATATGTGGTTCATAGCCTGATGGATGCGTGTCACAACCTTTACCACAAGACTTAAACAAATACTGAGATCTCTATAAAGATCACCCAGGCACAAGAACAGTTTCTTTCTGCGAGCCATTAAGGTATTGAATGAATACTCACACGGGTCATCTGCCTAAATACCCCAAACACCACAAGCTCTGAACTGTATAATATTCAATGACAGTTATGTAGTAGAAAGTAAACACGCCTATTGTTCTATTGTTGTATGTAATCACTGTGCCATGGAAATCGCATCAATAATGAGCATCATAACCTGGATACAAAGTCTTTGTGCCAACTGACCAGTTATGGGTTTATAAGCACCAAAATTCCTATGACACCATTTGAATTTATAATGTTTTTTAAAACCGTTTTAAAAGCACCACATCACAGAAAACTGAATGGTGTGACACTTATCCATGAATACATTGAGATATGACTGCCCATTAAGCCTAAAGCAGCACTGTCTACCCATATAAAATAGGGTACTACCTAGTTTTTGAATGAGGCATCATACAGGGCAGCCAATCATAAAAGAGATGATTTGCATATATCTTAAAGGCACTGTAACAATAACAGCATGTGGAATTCTACAGGATAAAGAGAGGTTTAATATTGATCATATAAAAATGGTTTCTAACTGTGTTTGGTGCATAAAACCATACAAACATAACAGATTCAGGGAAAAAAACACAAGAAACATGTACATATGGACACTTTAGAAGAATGTTTTTCTTAGAAAATCACTTTTATTAAGTGTAAGTACAAGAGTCCATTGGGTTTTGCTGTGTTCCATCTCTGTGATGACTGATATCCCAAACCACTGAACTGGACAGAAGAAACAGACAGGCTGAACTGTAAACTGGACACACAGCGGCCTGCATGAAGCTCCAAACTCACTCATGCACTTGACAGTGTTGCACGGTTGCTGGTTTGAGAAGATTCGAGCAGCAAGTACTCTCTTCTGCTAGTCTGGCTTAGCTTTAGGCTACTTTTAGAGGACAGAGCTCTGTTACTTTCTTACTTTCGCAAAAATAAAAGTTCTTTTGAAAAGGTTCTTAAGTGAACCACATACAACAGGTTTCCTAACGTAGAGAAGAACCATTTAACGAGAAATTCCACAGATCTTTCAAAATTTCTGGAGAATCAGTGAGTTAAGATGTAAACAAAGGCATTCAGAGAGGTTAGATTGAGTTAGAATGGTTTGCAGTGGTAGGATTAGGAACCAAAAAAAGTTTGAGGTTATAAATGATCTAAAATAGTGTCTATAATGTCTTATAGTTTTAAGACTCCACACACCCCGTCTCGTCTCCAGGATTTATTTTATTGTTCTGTTTTAAAACATTGGGTTAGAAAAAAGATACAAATATTAACTTTTCACCTGGAGAAACTTATTTAAGGTTCACAATTACACCTTGAAACCACTGCTGTACCTTTGAGGATACACTGTTTGTACCTTGATGAACGAAAAAGTACCTGCACAGAACCTTTATTTATAACAGTGTGGGTTCACTGGAGGTTTTGGGGTGTAAATAAAATGTCTATTGTGTTGTAGACATTGTGACCCCTGGTTCCTATCACTACCACTGTGAAGTAATCTGAGTCAGTGTGTTTCTCTATCTTAATAACTAAATTATAAAGAAATACAAGAAATCATTTCTAGATTTTACTCTTAACCAATGCCTTTACTGAAGAATCCATGAAGAGCCTCCTTTTTAAGGGCATAGATGACCCGTCGTTAAAAAGCATCATGAGTTAAAATATTTGAGGCCTCATTTTATACATAAACCCTTTTTGGTCCCATATAGAACACATTTTAATTTACTTCTTAATTCTTAATTAATCTGAACAATCTTTTCACCATACAAATAACCCTATAATCATGCAAAGGGTTCTTTGAGGGTTCTATATAGAGCCATTTACTAAATTATTCACTAAAGAACCCTTGAAGAACCATCTTTAAGTGTGTACATCATACGAGCTTAAAAATGATGGTCTTCAAGGGCCCTTTAGTAGTAAAATTGATTCTATGTAGAACTATGAACACTCTAGGAACACTTTACATAATCAAAGTGTTTTTTGCATCATTAAATGGTCCATCAGATTGATGGAGAATGTGCTGTTGATGGTTCTATGTGGAACCTATTTGAAAAGGGTTCTATACAAAAGTTTTTCTTTTGTTACAAGCTTGTATTGCAGCAGTAGCTGAACCATTTCTGGTGCTATATAGAACCCTTTTCAAAAAAGACTGTGTTGATCATGTAAAGGGTTTTTTGAGTGTTCATAGCTCCGTGCAGAACCACTTTCTTGACTAAAGAATCCTTGAAGAATTATAATTTTTAAGAGTGTCCTTCACAAGTTTTTTCTTTATTTCCATTGTGAGCAACATTATGTTGACTGTGAAGCACATGCGTTTAGTTCATTCCTCAAAGAAGACAACAATGCAAAGCTCACCCTCTGGTTTTCTACTGGCCCAAATTTGGACCTATTCATTTCTTTGGTCACTCTTTATTTGGATGGTCCCCTATAGATGCTCTACAGCTGCTTAAATCATTAACAAACTTTCTGGTGATCCTTAGTTGATTATCAATGATATTATGGTTGGGCTTAGAGCTAGGAGCAGATGTAGATGTAAGTTTTGCCTTGAGGTTAAGGTTAGTATTAGTTTTAGGGTTTAGGAATAGATTTAATAAACCCTTTCCCACTGAACATTTAATGGGTATTTTGTTGAATGTTATTGACAGCCTGACTGAGCGTTCAGTGGCATTTAATAACTGATTAAATCATGATTATGAACAACGTTATGGTTGGGGTTACAGTGTGGAGTAGATGTAGGTTTTGCCTTGAGGTTAAGGTTAGTATTAGTTTTAGGGTTTAGGGATAGATTTAATAAAAATCACAATTCGCACTGAATTTCAAGTTCAGTTGGATATCTAGTTTATTGGATATCTAGTTGAATGTTATTGACAGGCTGACTGAGCATTTACAAAGCATCTACAGTGAACCATCTAAGTCACATTCAATTTGAAGTTCAGTGGCATTTAATGGCTATTTAGTTGAATGTTACTTAAATATATACTGAATATTTACAAAGAATCTACAGTGGACCATCCAAATAAAGTGTTACCTTTTATTTTATATCATCATCATCATCACTTTTATTTATATAGCGTCTTTCCCATGCTCAAGGACACTTTACAATCAAAGAACATCGACACATTAAACATCAGCACATTAAACAAAAGGCTATACAGGTAAACATTCAAGTATAAACAGAACAACGAAAACACAGTGAAAACAAGTCTTTAGCAGAGATTTGAATGAAGACAGAGAGGTTGCATCCCGAATAGACTGGGGGAGAGTATTCCATAACTTGGGAGCTACTACATTAAACAATCGACCAGCCATAGAAGTCAATTTAAATCTAGGAATATGATGAAGGCTGAGATTTTGTGATCTCAAAGTATGGGACAGGACATATAGATGAAGAAGCTCTGTCAGGTATTGAGGAGCCAGACTGTACAGAACTTTATGTGTTATAAGCAGAACTTTGTACTGAATATGGAATGGAATGGGCAACCACTGAAGACTCTGAAGGACAGGGGTGATGTGGTCATTCTTTTTTTATATGATTTACAAAGAGCCTGTAAACAGCGATAAATAAATGACAACTGCATAAATAACTGATCGGATGTCACTCCATTACGCCATCCTTATTATTTTTTATTTATTCATACCATTTGATTCTTTTTCTCGTTTTTCATCTAAAGTTGGTCGCTTTTGCAAATTATTCCTTAAAAAGAACATCGCCCATCATTTTTCATGACCTTCAGTTGTAGTGTTATTCTTTTGCTGGTTGTTACAACCCAGTCTAGGGTCAGGCTGTAACAGACAATGAGAGTGGGCTCTCTCCCCAGACCTGCTGCCAGACCAGACACCAAACACCATTTAAACCAGAAAATGACAGGTTTATTTGCTTCAAAAGCTCAGACAAGCTGGGTTGATGGCTTCAGGGACAAGCATTAGCCAAAATAACAAACAATGATTTCAAACTTACTAAACTACAAACAAAAGGAACAAAAGACATATAGGCTACCCTACCTCCCTACCTCAAACAGGAGAAAGGGTAACCAAAACACCTGTCGCCTACTTTCACCCAGCTGGAATCAAACAGTCACTATTTTAACAACAGCAGGAAAGCGAAGCAGACAGAAGTGAACAGTGCCGAGCTGGTCTGGACAGGTGTTCTTCCAGGTCAAGTCAGAGGGGAGAAAAGCCCTAAACGTCTCCCAAGATGGTGGCTCAGCGACCTCTTATTCCCCTGTGCGCCCCCATCTGGCCAATCATGTACCTGCACATAAGGGGACACACAACAGGGAAAACACAAAAACGCCAGCACAAGGCACAAAAAAGGTCCGGTACTGTGTGAAAGGTTTAGGCATCTAAGCAAATGTTTAAACAGTTGACCTCAGCAGTGAGTTTATCAGAATATACATTAGAATAAAGTCATAGTCATAATTCACATAAACATAAAAACAGTAAAAAGTAACAAGAATTTCTTGGATCCATATTTTTCCTTGACGCCTTCACAGCCGCCACAGAGACTCGTTAATATCATCAATTACATCATGAGCTCAATTTACTGAAGCACTGATTGGTCAAACCAGGAGCTGCTTTATAACTACATACAATACTGGGCTTCCTCGAGGAGAGGTCATTATTAATTATTATTATTCAAATATTAACACTTTTCTCAGCAAATGAACACAAACTACACAAATAAATTGATTTTGAAGATGTGTCTTGGGTTCCTAAGACTTTTGCACAGTACTGTATATTCTAACTTGTTCTCAAACTTCAGGGAAATTCAATACTGTGTTATATATTGTGTATGATGAAGATGCCTTGAAGTACCATGATGGTATTTTTTATGCCATTTCGCCCACTCTTACATGAAATAGCAGAGTCCTCTTTGAATTTTTATCCAGAATCTGTGGGTCAGGGAAAGAGTGGAGGACTCATCAGTGAAGCAAATGAGTCATGCAGGGAATGTGGACACATGTGGACAAAAACAGTTCTCATCAGTGAAGCAAGACCTGGAGGTGGTATAGAATCTAGAGAGCGGCTATTTCTTTTAATGGGATTTGCTCAGTGGTGCATGAACCACTGAACATGTGTCTTGACCACAGCCATGTTTGCTTCATGGTGACTTTCCTCTGGCACCACTGTGCTCTCTTAAACTCTCTTCAACTCAGCGGTCATGTCAAAAGCCAGGCTTGGGCACAAGATTGGTCATCTGCAGTCATGCATGATCAATGATGTAAAAGCCAAGACATAAGAACAAAGTAAACTGCGTATTTAATTTATTTGATCTCGTTTAAAAGAAATGTACGGAGCCCTGCTGGTGACATCCTGTATAAATAAAAATAATGCGTGGCCATACCATAGTAACACGTGGGAACAAGATTCTAATGCATGGCTACAACTTAATAAGGTGTGGGAATGAGATAATTAAGTTGTGACCATAAGGCATGGGAACGGGATCTTGCCCTATTAACCTGTGGTCAAGGCTTAATTATCTCATTCCGATGCCTTACTAAGTCATAACCACTTAATTATCTTGTTTCCACAACTTATTAAGTCATGGCCACTCATCATTATGGTTTTTATAGTATATCACCTGTAGGGCTCTATACAGATGAACAAACAAAAAACATAACAACAACAAATTAATGAATAATAACTGGAAAAAAGGTATTTTAAAAATGAAATAATGAACCATCATTTGGAATAATTTTATTTTATCATAAAAAGAAGGTAATTTTGAACGAAAATCCATAGAGAAACATGTTTTTCAGTGCCTAATAGCTTAATACAGCTTGGCCACTTGGAATGGACACATTTGTCCAGCTAAACCCTGTCTACACTTGCACTTTATGATTTGCTCAAAGCAGCAATCCGACCTAAAACTGGAGTTTAGTAAGTTATTTGTCATGTTATGCAGCATTTTGTCACTCAGCACTGTATCCCTTCACCTCACTGGTTGGACATTTTTCACAGAGTTTGATAGCGTTCATAGCATTTTTATGTTTTCCTTCATCAATATTCTCTCACTACAACATCCAGCAAGTTTTAAGCAAATACATCAAAAAGCCATTAGGAATCTCTGTGGTGTCAACCAATCCTGACTCCTAGCCTAGCCACTGATATAGGATAACAAATATCATACTAGCATTAGTGTAAGTCTTGGTCAGAAAACAGTGAGTGCATTTACATGCACTCAATAATCTGATCATAATCAGATATCTGTAGTTATCTGATTATTCAAATGGCCATGTAAGCAATTTCTTAGATTGGAGTAAGGTCTAGAAATCCAAAGAGAGTTGGATTTCAGCTCAGTAGCCAGATTTCTCTGTGTTCTCTGTTCTCTTACTCAGATTTCTTTCATATTTCTCAGTCTGCGCATGTGTGAAAACAGACCATACCAGAAATAAGCAAGCAGCGTTGCCTTGAGATGCAGCAAAACACTTTTGGGCAATGCCAAAACCAAACACATCCTTGACGAAATGAAAGATTTAAATATTCTTCATCTTCTGGATGATTTATGTTAATATTTTCAGGAAAAGTGGCGCAATGTTAAAAAAATCTGCCGTTTGAGTTTTACATTATGTTTACTTATTCTGGCTGGCTGCATAGGAGAGATGTGGTTACTGTCTGACTCATGTAGACCTGACGTTTCACAGTATCTGATTACTCAAGTGCATGTAAACACGCTGATCAGATTACTGACAACATCTGATTTTTTGCACTTGTTGGATCAAGTGCATATAAATGTAGTCAGTAATTCTGTCTTTATTCAAAAGTAATGCGAGTTTTTCATTCTTTCAAGCAGAGAAAAGAAGCCAAAAAATGAATTGAGGTAATGTATCCATATAACAAGGTAGCTGCCTTGTCCTCTGCAGCTTTTAGCTTGTCTTCCTCATCTAATGAGTCGTTGCTGTCATTTCAGTAACCCATTCTCTCCGTCTTCTTCATTCATCAACTAACAAAACGAAATTCAGAAAAGCCCACCCTCAAATCCACCCCAAAGCACTCCCTCCTTCAAGATACATCATCCAAATTCTTTAAACAGAGACTACAGTAGCACTGCTAGGCTTGTGTACAACACACGTAGCTCTGACTATATTTTATCTCTTTATATACACTCTTATACGATGTACAGCAACTCACTGAGACTGCAAGTTTGCCGATACGCATCACAACTAGGACAGCAAGTCGTAAGTGTGAAGTAGACAGAGGCCTTGTGTTTAGAGCTCACTGCCATCAACAGACTGTATGCTCAACACTGCCCTCTAGTGACAGATGGACCGCATGAGATCCCAGCATGATGGCCAGTAAAATAGAGCACCTCTCAAGGCGTTTGGCCTGGCCGGTGAGAGATGGTTTTCTGTGGGCACTTCATTACTCAGCATGTGTCTCCATCCAAACCCCAAGTCCGTTAGGCACTATCGACAGCCCGGTGCTGGCTGACCTTTTGAATGAGGGTCCCATGGTGAGGGGGTTTTGTGGCGTGTGTGAATGGTAGAGAAGGTTACAGCTTCATCAGGCGTGCGTCTAAGAGGCAGGTTTTTGTTCTGCAGGTTTGTCGTTGCAGGACAGTGCCACTGTGGGAATCAATGCGGAGCACAATGAGAGGGACGCCACGCAGAGAGGACGGCGGGGTTTTACAGAGCGTAGCACGCTTACTTAGACAGGCTTATTTTAGAGGCTCCTTTGTGTGGTTTTGGTTGCTCTATTAAGGAATTGTTAGCTGTGGGGTTGTGAAGCTGGAATGGATGCCAATATCTGAGAGAGAGAGAGAGAGAGAGGGAGAGAGAGAGAGAGAGAGAGAGAGAGAGAGAGAGAGAGAGAGAGAGATGTCTTAGAGAACATATGACACTATTTATTTCAGTACCTTATTGTTGCTGTCATGCCAAAACCATGGCACATTTTCATTTTTAAGTTGTAATGCTTTTGAAAACACCATGTACATTGTGTGAGCATGATTTATGATGACTGGACCAACAGAAATGCTCCCAAACCATTAAAAAATGTTTTTCTTTGTCCTATAAAATCCCCATTTTGGAGCCATGAGGGTCAGTTATGACAGTATTAATACATCCATCTGCACTCAAGCACACATTTATAAACTCAGTGTTGTTCAAGTCCTTGTAAGTCTGCAGTTACAACAGGGTTACAGCAATTAACCCTTTAAAATCCCAGGTTTATCATATCCTAACCTTGCACATGCATCAATCACATATTACAGTAATGAGAATTTTCTTTGCAATCACATTACAGCTACACACTTAATGAGAATGTTGCTACAAGTGTTATACTCATGCGTCTCTAACAAAGCAATCCTAATTCTGCATGATACATTTTAATGATACAGTTCTTCTATATAGATTCATCTTGTTCCTAAACACAGCGAATAATCTGTCAAAGCACCAAATAAAACTAATATGAAACTGATGGATAAGGATGCCCCTGAAAAAACAGAGTCTTCTTAATTTTACTCAGCACAGCTGGCTAAATGTTGTTCTTAGGCAGGAATGCCTTTTAAATGATCTTTACTGTGATTCCATCCATCCATCCATCCATCCATCCATCCATCCATCCGTCCATCCATCCATTTTCTAAGCCGCTTCTCCGTCAGGGTCGCAGGCTTTACTGTGATAGGTCCTTTTTATATAAATAAAGTACTCAAATGATTTTCGTTGATATGTTCTAGTTGGTAC
>NC_051230.1:7893653-8006153 GCF_015220715.1 Pygocentrus nattereri | reverse complement strand
AGAGAACAAGTGAAAAATAGAAGAGATAGGAAAAAGAATGATAGAAGAGAATGAAAACAGAGAGACAAAGAGGAGAAAGCAAAAAATGAGTAAAGAGAAAGAATGAGAGTCAAGACAAAGAGAGAAAGGAGAGAGCGAAAGCAACTAAAGAGATGAGATAGATGGATACAAAGAGAGAGAGAGAGAGAGAGAGAGAGACAGAGAGAGAAAGGATAGAGTGAAAGCAACTAAAGAGATGAGATAGATGGATACAAAGAGAGAGAGAGAGATAGAGTGAGAGAGACAGAGAGAGAAAGGATAGAGTGAAAGCAACTAAAGAGATGAGATAGATGGATACAAAGAGAGAGAGAAAGAGAGAGACAGAGAGAGAGAGAGAGAGAGAGAGAGAGAGACAGAGAGAGAAAAGAGAGAGTGAAAGCAACTAAAGAGATGAGATAGATGGATACAAAGAGAGAGAGAGAGATAGAGTGAGAGACAGAGAGAGAGACTGATTGACTGATGGAGTATCTCATCTCTACTCAACCCTGAAGCCCTTCCTTGGTCGAGGCCTCACCTGCATTTATACACTCAAAGCTGCCAACATACAGCATCCATCAGAAGGAGATGGAGCACACAGGCAATCCTTCACTCCATCCCCGAAAACGACAAGCGCAGACCAGACAGACGCTCAGCTCCCATCACAGGAGTCCATCAGGTGCTGAATGGCCGCACCTGCGTCCACAGCAGCCGCAGCTGGGAGTCACCAACGGCACCATTTGAGCCTTCAGATCCATCAGGGCCAGACACGCAACATGGTAAAGGTGCATTTTTATGCTGTATATCTGGCTCTGATGGAGGGGGGCACTGGCTGAAAAGAGGGGCTGTCCATGCAGGGGGCATATTTGTAACAATGATGTGCTCGCGCGCAGCGTCACTGTCAGGTGTGCCGAACACCTGCTTACAAATATGTGACCAACTATGACAGTAAAGATGAGACTCTGAGCCAGAGGTGATGCGTTCTGATAGAAACAGCTGCAGCTTCATCATTGACACCTATGGAGCTCGCGCTGGGCCCTGGCACGCGACATCATTCCGTTCGCTTCCAGCGCTGGAGCGCGTTATTTCCAGCAAAGCGCGTTATTAACAAGCATAAACAACGTCCAAAGCCCCCCCCCCATCCTCGCGCCATTCACAGGGCCAAGCATACAGTTCGTATTGGTGTGCGCGGCGCGTGCATGCGCCTTGGTGTCTGTGTGGTGAGTGCGCGCGCGTGTATGTGTTTGCATGTGTGCGTCACCGCAGCCCGCGCAAGACCGAGAGACGAGAGCGGAACAGCAGCAGACCTGCACGCGCAGCACCGGAGCGAGTAACAGCACCTGCCGGAGAGCTAGAGGGGTCGTGTCACCACGAGGGGGGTTATTTTCAATCACGCTGCGGCGATAGTTAACAAGCTTAAGGGCAGCGCGCGCGTCCGGACACCGGGCTTTGGTTCATTCGCGCTTTTAAGTGAAAAAGTGGAAAGTTTTGACCTTCCTTCCTCGCGCGCGCCTCGAGAACGCGAGAGAGAGAGAGCGTGCGGGGAGAGAGAGAGAGAGAGAGAGAGAGAGAGAGAGAGAGCGTGCGGGGGATAGAGAGAGAGAGAGAGAGAGAGAGAGGGGGGAGAGAGAGAGCGCGTGCGGGGGATAGAGAGAGAGAGAGAGAGAGAGAGAGAGAGAGAGAGAGAGATCGACCTCTCGCGCTGGCGTGGGTATTTCCTGCGTAAAGTAGCGTCGCCTAACAGCGGGGTGCGAGACATGGGCACGAGATCCGCAGCTCGCGCCCGCGTGGCGCCTCGGTCACCTCTCGATTGACCACGAGCTGACCTCACTGCACCGGTTCGCAGGTCAGTCCAGCTTAGCGCGAGCTACAGGTGTGGTGTCAGATTTACACGCGGAGGGGTGCAGCGCCGTTCGCGCTCATTGTCTTCATCCTCCTCCTCTTCCTCCTCCTCGGATGAGAGAGCCGCGTGTGTCCGCGGTCCAGCCGCTCTGAGGGAGCGAAGCGGAGTGTCCGGCGTCCGGTTTTGGATCATTTATGAGGATCGCTAGCCGGGAGCCGCCGGCCGCAGCCCGCAGTCATGCCTATGCACCCCGTCACCTCCACTTTGATGTACCGGGGAATCTGCACCATCCCGGACATCCTCTCATACCGGGCTCCGGTCAACCTTCCTGAAGACGAAGTGGAGGGTGAGTCAACGCGCGAGAGAGTGTTTAGAGCGCGCAGCAGACTGACCAGGGCAGAATTATCACCGACTGTTCTGAGTGAGCACCGTGTACTCAGAGCACGAGTAGTGTAGAATTAACCATCAGTGTAGAATAAGCAGGCGTACAAGACACCTACAGTGTAGAATTAATACAGGCAATCTAGAATTAATACACACAGGGGCCAGTGTGTGAAATTAATATCCATTATTCTGAATTAGTACAAACAGCGTAGAATTGGCCCAAGAAATGATAACTTACTATTCTAAAAGACATAACACACATTAGCACTAATAGTGTAGAATTAATGCATGGACAGACACCTACAGTGTAGAATTAACATCTAAAGTGTGAATGAAACCTTACTATTGTAAACCAACACAAATTTGCACTTATAGAGTAGAATTAGTGCATGGACAGACACCTGCAGTGTAGAATTAACACATGCAGTGCAAACACAAACTTACTATTGTAAACTAACAAAAATTCACACTAATAGTGTAGAATTAGTGCATGGACAGACATCTACAGTGTAGAATTAACACGTACAGTGCAAACAAAAATGTACTATTCTAAACCAACAAAAATTTGCACTAATAGAGTAGAATTAGTGCATAGACAGAGACCTACAGTGTAAAATTAACGCATACATTTATGGCATTTTGCTGACGCTCTTATCCAGAGCAACTTACAATTTGATCATTTTACACAGGGAGGCCAAGGTGGTGTTAGGAGTCTTGCCCAAGGACCCTTATTGGTATAGTGTAGGGTGCTTGAACACCAGTCTACAGCGTAGAAGGCAGAGGTGTTAACCACTACACTAACCAACCACATACAGTGCAAACGTAAACATTATTCTAAACCAACAAAAATTTGCACTAATAGTGGAGAATTAATGCATGGACAGACACCTGCAGTGTAGAATTAATACGTACAGTGCAAACGCAAACTTACTATTGTAACCCAACAAAATTCACACCAATAGTGTAGAATTAGTGCATGGACAGACACCTGCAGTGTAGAATTAACATCCAAAATGTAGAATTATCAATTACTGCACAGAATTAATCCTCAATTGCATGATGTTGCCTCAGAGCAACAAACTCATTTTCCTCAAATTACAATAACATTAAATATATTTAAAGACAGTGATAGGGTACAGTAAAGTGAAGAGTTTGAGAAAGTCAATAAAAAAGCATGTACTCGGTCAGCCTGGCCACCTATACACCTCTTTTTTAACATTCAGTGTCGTTTTTTTGTTGTGAGAATCTACAGAAACACGTTTGTTGTCTAAAAGCAACATTGTGTGACAGCGTAATGGATTTAGCCCACAAGCCAGGTCACACCACTTCAGGGGACAGGGCTCTGTATCATTTCTTCTCATTGTTCCACAAGGACCCCTACACAGATTTTCTTTCCAGTGAATTTAATAATCAGGTCCAGTTAATGCAAGAAAAGTGAATCGGACATAAAAAAATATGTACAGCAGGGGGTTAATGTCTAAAGCGTGGAATTAAAACGCTGTGCAGAATTAACATAATTAGCACTACATGAATGAAGTAAATTCAGCTTAATTTAGGTAAACACTGTTCACGGTGTAGGAGTTCGTTCAACTCTGTAAGCCTTATTTCAACACGGTTAGTTCAGGGTTTGTTCAGCGCTGTGGATTTTGCTGTGCACTTTGCAGATGTTCAGTGTTTTTGTTCTCCACTCACCTGATCCTCCGTCAGTGATGTTTTCATGCTGCATAACTGAGTTACATCTGACCGAATCTCTCATAGATGGTTTGAATGTAGGGCACCATCACCTTCGTTTTGATTATGTCATTGTGCACCAGAGGCTTGGAAAACTATTAATATTAACCCATAATTTCGTGTTTCATGTCTTCCCACCTATTATCAAGCAAAAGTGGAGCTTGGAAATATATCACAGTACAGAAGGAACTCGTATTGACTTTAAGGCTCGGGATTCAGCACCTTGGACAGCGCTTGTTTAACCTGCACCCAATGCGTCCGGCAAAACGTGCACAGTTAAATGGACATTGCAATCTTTTTTTTGGAGTAACCTAGCATTGAAATGCGTTAGAAATACCTTCTTCCCCAAAAAATCATAAGATAGAAGATGTTGATTGACTGTTTTTTTTTTTAATTATAGATTATTAATGGTCCATTCCCTGGTCTGATTGAATTCCTGTCATTGTAAATTGGTTGATTTGGTCTAAGGAACCAGATCCTTTGTATTTCACCATCTAAGTCATTTGTTGGCAAAGCAAAGTGGGCTTTTCTGCAGTGATATATTTCATGCATGAAGCAAAGGGCATATATATGTTTCTACAATAGCCATAAGTCTATGAGTCTGCCTCGTCTGACACATTGTGTTCTTGTAAAAACACAAGCCGAAAGATCAAAGACACTGATGTCAGTTTTCTAAAATGTTTCTGTATTTTTTATCACGTGGAACATCCATTCATCTGCTGATATAGAGAAAGGTCTAGATCTACACATTAATACCCCCCCGCCCCCACCCAGAAATCAATTTCAATTCCATTTTTCAACTCTAGTTTATTGATTTTTTTCCCCCAGGTTAAAGCAATAATTTGACTGGTTATTGAGTCGATATAAAGCCTTTCAGGCTGAGCCAATTTGATACATGTTATGCTTCCATGCAGCGCATTTCTGGACTCCCTTGCTTTTTGTGGCTTGTTGGCACAAATGCAGGCAATTGTGTTCAGAGATGAGCTTAACTGATGAGTATTAGCCATGACATGTCCCTTAATTTAACCCAAGCCCTATGACTAACGTCGCTGCCAATTCTAAAGCTCACACCGAATCTAATCCTGACCATAAAGCCATTCTAGCATTAATGTAAAAACAAACGAAAATTATGCAAAAAGAAAATGCCCCCTGGTTAAAGACTTTTTTCAGTCTAATTTCTACTTTCTGCATCTGTCTCAGGTTAGGTTAAGTTTCAGGAAAAAAAGCAGAAAAATATTAAGCAGAAAATTACACAAAAGCCTCAGCAATTAAATATAATATCACAGTTTTTCAGTGTTTAGTGCCTCCATTCCTTTAGCAAAGCTTCTGTTCTTTTCAGGAGACTTTGAGTTTTTCAAAGAAATGTGCAGGGAAAATTTTCCACACCCTCAAAATTCAGTCTTAGAAGTTCATTTCATTTTCTGCTTCTTATGATCCTAAAATTCCAAAAACACACTCAATGATGGTGAGGTCTGGGCTTGTTGGGGGGGTTCGATGGGTGGGTCTATTTCATTCTCTCAGTAAGGGCTTCTTGACACATCCTTTCAGACCCGTAGCACTGAGTTGTCCTCTCACAGTGGAAGGATGGTTGTGGATGCTTTCAGCTTGATTTGCTTCTCTCTCTCAAAGCTGAAAGCTTTAAATACTGTTTATCTGATGGGGACAGTTTTGGAGGTCTGTCAGGTCTTCATGATTATTGGGAGTTTCATTTTCTCTGTAGTTTTTAAGCATTTTTTGACCTCCAGGTTTGGAAACTCCTGTTTTCCATTGATGTTTTCCTTTCATATGCAGTGGGATTATCTCATATGTAATGTACTCATAAATATCTTCTGAAAAATGTATAACATACAAGGACCATTCTGAATTGAAATTAAATAAGCGATAGTAGTAAATAGTTATTGTAAGTGTTCTAAGTGAATTTTGGCTCAACAGGTTTTCAATTATACAGCTAAGTATAGGAAAATACAAATATAAAATTAATATCTGCAGTAATCAGCCATACGCTTCACATGCGACCAATAGATTTTAGATAGAAAAGCATTCCTTTAAGGACTTCTTTAGGTATCTTCATCCAAAATGTCTATACATATTGTCATCATAATAATTTACAGGAGAAGGTAAAACTTTCTTTATTTTCAATGTAAGTCAATGGAAAGAGGTTTTATTTTAAGCAATTTTGGAGCATCCAAAATTAGTCCAATCGTCATGAAATTTTGAGACAACATAAAGGGCAGCTGTTGAGCTCTAATAATGTAGAAAAGTAAAAAGTAAAAAAAAAAAAAATGGAGATACATGTTTTATACTGGACAGCTACGATATATATACCCATACGCTGTAGATTCTAGGTTCTTTTTGCCTGTGAATTTGCCCCTACATACATTATATATATATATATATATAAGTGTCAGTGATAGACGCTGAGGTGACAGGCTATTACAGTGGCCAGCATGAAGAACGAAACCATCCTGTCAGCCTAACACACTTACACACGCCTCTAACACCTGCATCAGGATTCAGCTCCATACAGCCGCAGCCCGTCCCCACATTTGCAAGGCAAATTGTAAACACTGTCAAGAAAGGCCACACACACATACACATGCACCTAAAAAACCAGATTAGTCTTGTTTGAAATAAAAGAGCGAGACAGTGGAGGTAAAACACTGACATGGAGAAAACCGATGCTGCTGTACACAACAGGCACATGTGGCACATATATTTTAATGAATGCTTGTCAAGCACTGACGTTTTGCTCTTTGTGCCACAGAATATTACAGAACATGCATTCAGGCTACATTCAGAATCACCTTTGTTGAGTCCAGGACAAGCTTAAGTTCACAAGAGATTCAAATCTGAGTCAAGTTGGTAGTGTCTGGGGTTTAAGTCTAAATTGAGTCTGGAGTCAAGTATTCAAGTCTGAGTTGAGTCTCAAGTCTCTGGGGTTCAAGTCTGAGCCAAATCTCAAACTTATGAGGTTCAAGTCTGAGTCTAGTCTTGAGTGGTTCAAGTCCACGTTGATCATGGAGTCTCTGGGCTGTAAATCTGAGTTGAGTCTCCATGTTGCAAGTCAGGATCAGGTCAGACGTGTCTGGCTGTTGAGTATTAAGTATCGAGTATCAAGTGTCTGGGATGCAAGTCTAAGTCATTTTAAGTATAAATTCCTCATGTTGCCCACAGTCTGAAGTCTCTGGGTTTGAGTCCAAATTGTATTTCAAATTTATGAGATTGAAGTATTTCTGAGTTGAGTCTCGAGTCTCTGGAGTTCGAGTCCATGTTTAATATCAAGTTTCTGGGATGCAAGTCAGTGTCAAGCCTCGAGACTCTGAATTGCAAGTCTGAGTCATTTTGAATACATTTTGCTTCATGTTGTCCACTGTCTTGAGTTTCTGGGGTCTGATGCAAATGTCAAATCTATGAAGTTCAAGTCTATTTCAAGTCAATGGTATGAGAGTCTGAATCAACTCTCAAGGCTCTGGGGTGCAAGTCATGACTTGATTCTCTGGAGTCCAAGTCAGATGTGGAGTCTCTGGGCTGTAAGTCTGGATCGAGTCTCAAGTGTCAGGGCTTTGAGTTCAATTAGAATATCAAGTCTTTGGGATTTGAATCAGTGTCATCAGAGTCATTTTGAGCACAAATTCTTCATGCTGCCCACTGTCTTGAGTCTCTGGGGTCCGAGTCAAATCTCAAATCTATGAGGATCAAGTCTGAGCTGAGTCTTGAGTCATTGGGAGGTCTAGTTCAAATCAATCTCAAGTCTCTGGTGTTTGTTCCCAGTTTGTGTCAATGGAACGAGAGTCCGAACCAACTCTCAATGCACTGTGGTGCAAGTCTGAGTCGAATCTCTCGTCTGGGCGTGAGTCCGAGTCTAGTCTGGAGACTTCGGGCTGCGAGTCTGTCAAATCTTGAGTCTCTAGGGTTCGAATCTGAGTCGAGTCTATGGGATGTGTCCAAGTTGAGTTTCAAATCTTTGAGATTTGATCACTTCCACTCCCAATTTTTTGGTCTTTTCAAATAGTTTGATGAGCCATTCAAAAGTGAATTCTAGAATTCTTAGAATTCAAGATCTGTCATTTCATTTAGCCATTCTGTTTAAATGAAATTATATTGGTATATAATCAATTGCATAGTTATATAATGAATGACATTTTCATTGAATTTGTGTTCTTTAATGACAGGTTAAAGTCTGTCAGAGATGTGGATGTTTTCTTACTTTTTGGGGGACCCAGTTTCTGAATGAATCCCACCAATGCTAAATGGCTAAATCAAACGCAAACATACACAATGATTTCTTTGTGAGTTGCTTGGTTCTGTGTATGTTTGTGACAATTAAAAGAAAGAAAATACAAATGAATTCAGTTGTATGAATGTAATGAAAGTAGTTGTTCTTGGATGATTAATTATACATTTAAAACTGAATTACATTTACATTCAAATTTACACATAAATTTGAGTCTGCAAGCCTTTTTCTATTTTTTCTCATGTTAAAAAATGACAGAGACTGTTTACTCATAGGGATAGAGTATCATCAAATTCAAAACATAATAAAATGTCTACGTTTTACTTATGAATACGAGAAAAACGAGCTGTCAGTGGAACATTTATCTGGACTTTCCACAGAATTGCTCTGCTTGTTTATTTCGGCTTCAAGTGAGAAATAATTGACGATTTTTTGCACCAGGCGTTTGCTATTGCTGGCTGTAACTCTGACCTCCAAATTGAGAGTTATAATGATGTGGTGTTAAAGTAGCCAGTCTAAAGCTCGTTAATGACCACAGATGCTTTACTTGACTTAAGCCTATTCATTTCCAGGTCAGGTCAGCTCAGCTCAGGGGTAAACAAAACATTTGGCCTAGTGGGTTGAAATTTGACCAAAGTGAACAAAGTGATTTTACCCACAATCGAGTGGTGGGATAAATGCATGCCATTGCCAAGAAAGTCTACATGTCACATCGACACATTTTATGCTCTGAATTTTCTGGATGACCTGGATTTTTTTTAAACAAACAGCTCTGCACACATCTTAAAAGAGGTTATCACGTAATATGAAAACAGAAATAGAGATAGCATGACAAAACCCTGAGGGTTATTTTCATTTCCATTCATTTCCGTGCTGAAAATAAAACCATAGGCATCAGATAAAACATAGCAAGCAATGGCACAGAGTGCACAATGAATATAAACCTCATTACAGTCTTTGAAATTACAAGGAACAAACTACTGGTGTTGAATGTATTAAACCATGTCTTTATATGCCCTTCTAAGTCAGTAAACCATGTCTTTATATGCCTTCCTAATCTAAACCATCTCTTAATGACATCCCATTTTTAATTTCCATATTAATTATTACAGCAAACCACAAGACCTAGGCTACAGTCACATTACAAGCCTCATTGCTCAAATTTGATTTTTTCCTCAAATCTGATCTCTCTGAGATGTTCACACTCGCTTAGGTAAGTGATCCGAATCATTAATGTGAGCAAACCGGTGTCCTGAGATGACCCTCATGAGCACATCCTACTCAGTGGATGTGAATCACATGCATCACATGCGTCATTGGCAAACAGACTAACGCAGACTAGAGCAGAACGAGCTTGGCTGTGAAGATAATTAACTCTGATCAGCTCTCAGCTTCATTATTAGAGCGAGACAAAGGAGAAAAGGGTGAGATGTGTTGCTTTTCCACCATGTACAGGCTTTAATGCCTGTTCGGCGCTGCTGCCACGGTAACACTGAATGATGGTGCGCGTGCTGTGGAAAGTGCATGAATTCTGATGTGAGCATCACATTAAGGTCGCATGGCCTTGAATCGAACCCATATCCAATCTAGGACCACATATGAATGTGGCTGAGGTCGGATTCGAAAAGATCCAATTTACATGTCCACACAGCCCTGAAAACATCAGACCTGAACCACATTAGGGCAAAAAAATCAGACCAGTGCCACTGCAACCAGGTAATGTGAACGTAGCCCTAGTTTGTGTAGAACATAGGAATTTGCATGAAACTGTATGAGTTATTATGAACTATTAAGATTAGAAGAAGTCTTCAATGCTGTAGCTTCTGTGGCAGAAGAGGGTAACACTTTATTTGGATGGTCCACTGTAGATTCTTTGTAAATGTTTAATATATTTTTAAGTATTATTCAACTAAATAGCCATTAAATGCCACTGAACTTCAAGTTGAATGTTACTTAGATGGTTCACTGTAGATGCTTTGTAAATGCTCAGTCAGCCTGTCAATAACATTCAACTAGATATCCAATAAATTCAACTGAACTTGAAATTCAGTGTGAACGGTGATTTTTATTAAATCTATCCCTAAACCCTAAAACTAATACTAACCTTAACCTCAAGGCAAAACCTACATCTACTCCACACTGTAACCCCAACCATAACATTGTTCATAATCAACTGAGGATCACCAAACAAGTTTGTAAATGATTTAAGTAGCTGTAGAGCATCTATAGGGGACCATCCAAATAAAGTGTGACCCAGGAGAGTTCTCTGGAAGCACACCACAAAGGAACCAGCTTTGTTTCACTGAAGAACTTTTCAATTGACTATTGTTTCAGAAACTGCTATTTGTAAATGTGATGAGCAGGTGTGCAGAACCTTTAAAACGTTCGATGTTTTTTAATGTTTTAATGTTTTAGATGTTCTAAAGATAAAGGATCTAGACTAATTTCCTAAACCCTAAAGTTTCCGAATTCCGTATAGTTCCAGCCATATAACAACCCTAATTTCTAAAAGTGTACAGCCTTCTGTTCATTATAATTGTACACATTGTAGTCTTAGTGAAATGAAGTTGGCAAAGTAATATGAAAAGAGGCTTGCTGATATAATGGGGGCGTTTTCTTTCCCCTAGTTGGTGCCTCAGAAGAAAAACCTACGAGCTTTCAGCAGAGAGAAAGTCTGGCTGTGCTGCGGCTGCTTATTTTAGGCATACGGTCACAGTACAGCAATTCAGCGTACAAAGCCCACAGTTCTATCTACCAATACACTGACACTCTGTTGATGGGCAGCCTTTCCAAAGCTAAGGGAATTCCCAGATGTTTTCCTGCATCTGGAAAGGCCGCATGCTTCACAGGGTATTCCACTGAAACTGCACCGTGATGATCAGACGCTGAGCTTGTTTCGAGTCTGATTAAAGCGCCTGGCAGAGGTGGCAGAGGTGGATACAGCCATGATGGAATCTGGCAGAACAGAAGCACAGAAGCTGCCATTTCCTCTATCTGAGGGAACAACAGCATCCTGTAATATACACTCCTAAAAAAGGCTTCTTCAGCCGTGCTACTTGTACACAGTTATTATATTATACTATCAGTGATTATATTTAGTTCTATATCAATAATATAAATGCTTATTATATATTATATGTTAAATAAAAAAAGGAAAATAAAAATGAAAAAGGTTCTATGGATAATATATATATATATATATATATATATATATATATATATATATATATATACATGTGTGTGTGTGTGTGTGTGTGTGTGTGTGTGTGTGTGTGTGTGTGTATATACAACAGTTCTGCCCAATTTACCAGGATTTGCAGTCAGAAATCCATCCTACGCCGATACAAAACAGACTTTTATAGCATCTTGGGGTCACTAAGTAGGAGTTTTTTGGGGACCACCAGCTGTCTAGTCACTCCCTCAGACCTACATATACCCCAAGCTATCATTTTTAATGATTATTTTTATTCTTATTTTTATTTTTTTTAGATGTGTTCCTATTAGGACTGAAGAATTGATTGTACCCTAATTATTATTGCAAATTTTGGCTTCCTCAATCAAAGTAAACGTAGTAGTATGTGTGAGATTAGTGAAGGGTAGTTCATTGGATAATATTATTCCACTTCACAAAGTGTCCTATTTATCGCTGTTGTTGGAACAAAACCTCTTATCTCCAAAACGGTACCTTTACAGCAGAAGGGAAAACATACTTTTTCTTTTAATGTAAGTCAGTGGAACCAGATTGTTTCTTTTAGTCCATTCATCCTAAAAACTACTCACAATGTAAAGAGCAACAGGCATTTTTAAATGATTGTTTTAGCTTTTTGATTATTTTGAATTGAATAGTCTTCTAGCAAGTCGATTTACTTTCAAGACAAAAAAAAACATTGGCTTGATTGTTTTGTGCATAAGGACCTTAATCTAATTCAAAGAGTTATCACACAAATCTTACCTATATAGTCTTAAATAAACATTCCTAAGTTAGGAATCCTGACTGTGATTACATAACACTATAGAACCAATAAGCTTGCTAGTTGTAATAACAATGACTAAGGTGTGTAAATTATGAAAAACGACTAATTTGTGATAGCATGCTAACAGATGCCCTTTTATTTAAAGTCAACCATTCTTTTCCAGCTAAAAGCCAAAATGATGGACGAATCAACAAAAACACAACAAAAACCGATTTTGTTTAGCTTTTTGACTCATCTTCTCTTTTTTCTGTTTACATTTTTAACTACAAATATGTACATACGTTTAAATATTAACCAAATTCTTAGACAACATAATGCTATGGTAATATCCTAAAAGCTGTAAGTGGGGCCACTGGTGGCCCTTATTAGCAAGAGCCAGCACTGTGTACGTGCATGTAGTGTCACTAGGGTCCATGTCCTACATTTTTGTCTTTAATTTATTTATTTATTTTTTAATTTTGTATGAGATAATTCATTTTTTCATTATCATTATCCAATCTGTCTTCATACCAGGCTGTTTTTGTTTCTGTGCCCTTAAACCTGGCACATGTAAATGAGCTCTGTTCTGATTGGCTGTCCTTTATTGTTTAAATCATAAAAGCAGTCTGGGCTGAAACACTCCTTATAACTTTTGGGTGGTGTATCATGTAAAAAGTGAAGTGAACAATTGGATAAACAACATGTTATGCACGTGGAAATTATGTACCCATTTGAATCATGTAAGTTCATTACATCACTGTTGTGAAGTGTTCAGAGAAACTGTGCTTATTCCAAAAAAGACTGTGTTCATCTGAAGCAGGTCACCTTCAGTTCGAGTGTTTGAGACTTCCCAAATGTTTCAGAAATGAATTTGTAAGATGTATCCTTCATATCTTAATAAGATAAGGTCACATCATTGTTTAAGCCCAGTGTTAACACCATCCAAAATCTGAAATTAAGAAAGTAAAGGAACTTTCTGTTCCTGCTGAATATTCGACACTGAGGTTTTACACAGATGGTCAGAATCCTGAATTGGTCTCAGATTACCTGAGTTCAGTCCTGCTGACGGAAGCAAAACACATTAAAGCGATAGTATGGTGATACCTCTAAGGGAATGATCAATAGACACTGCAGGTGAACACCTTCTTTTAAGGCCCACACCCTGTTAAAAAGTGCCAAAAGTCAGAAACAAAGGAAAGATCTCGGAACCAAAAGAACGATTCTTCATAACTGTCATATTTCTTAAGCTACATTCAGAAGCTGGGCGTCGTATGAGGCTGTAACTCTTCTTTCTAGTCAAATAGCTGGTGATGTCATTTTAAACCCTTATAATAAAAGAAGCTGAACTCTTTTTTTCTACTGAAAATCTACCCATTGTTCCACAAATCTGGGCTATAAACTATAAACAGATGGTGTCTCTTTAGTGATCTGCTCTGTAAAAAATGATTTTTTCTAAAATAATACAAAGAGCATCTAAGATTTTTGGCTTTCAGCAGTGAATTGTAAGCATATAGCAATATGTGTGATCATAAAACACATGTTCTGTTAATTTGAGGGGAGCTTTTGAGAAAAAGAAATGTACTTGTAGTTACTGAAAAATTTGCCTTATGATTTGGTCATGGAAATTCAGATGAAAAAACTAAATATACCCTGGAGAATAAGAGGCTAAAAACCATTTTGATTGGAAATGTGATTGAGGATGGTCTCTGATTTTTACACCATACTATATAAGAGTAAGTATTTGGTTGGCTAGAACTTTAATGCCTTTCATTATTAAATAGATTTCAGTGCATGCAGTGCCAGTTTGGATACTGTGTGAAGAATCACTGTAAGAGAAAGGGGACAGATAAATAGGCTGAGGATTTAGACATAACTTTCAGTGTAGCCCAGAGATGTAGGCTATTTATCAATGAAAACAAGGCTGGGCTATTTGTTTGTACTGTATGATGAATCTCATCTGGCACTGAATGCTTTGCAGCTAGTTTCAGATTTGTGGAGATGGAATATTGCCCAGCATGCGAGAAAAATGAACTGTGGCTGTGCTGCGGCTATCGTAGATTTACATCAAATCCTAGGACCAGCACTTGAGCTTATGAATTTATGAATTAGAGGTTATACTGACAGTTAATGAAAACAATGGTGGATTCAATGATGCCTAAATTTGCACATTAACTGAAATTCATGATTGTGAATACTTTATTTGGTCTTTTTAACCTTCTTATAATCTTTTCATTCAAGGTTTAACATCAGTAAATGACACATCAAACCCAGGCTGAATCCCAATCACCTTATGTAATCACTAATTAGTGTGCTAGCTATGGAGGTTTTGAAATTCTAGCTTCTAAAGCCAACTAGTGCACTGTTTGTTACATGAGGCTGAATTTTTAATTAAGATTTTCTAGCCATATTATTCACTGTTTGGGTGCAGGGACTAGTTTTTAAATCCCTACATAGTGTGCTTTCTACCATTTGAGCTTCAGCCCCTGCACATGCAGAGGGGCGTCGCTGGATTGACACTATATAAGCCTTGTGGTGGTAATTTGGTGACCAAAGAGTACCTATAAGGCATTACACAGTTCTGTGCTTTGATACCATCATTGTTATAGGACAAAAAGTTGAACAGTTATGTACTACAATACACAGTAATAGGGGACCGAACGTTCTTCTCTACCTTCATCAGTCCATGATCGCTCGGCAGCGATACCACACGCTAAAGGAACGACATTTCTTGGCGAAAAACTTGTTTATGTTGATTATTATTAATAGTAAGTCAAATAATTCTCTAAAAAAGTGTGTATTTTTTCATATTTTATGTTAGCCAGCGTTATATAAAAGCAGTAAGCCACTCGAGGTCAGATGTTTTAAGAACACCCTTCCCCTTGATATAATCACAATAACGCAAAGCCTCTCATGGCTTATTGGTTTGGTATCCCGTATGAGACAAAAGCTGTCTGCTGTATTACAGGGCAGGAGACTGACTAGACTGCCCCGTCTCAGACCTGTCCTATTTTCCTTAGCCATTGTTTAGCAGCCATTGTTAGCCACTTTTCAGGTCTTTAACAACATGTTTGTATATAGTTTGGTCAATAGAAACGTCTGCTGAGTCTTAAAGGATACCGGTACAAAGTGGAGGGTGTTGTTTTCTAAATTGTACAGAGCAAACCAGACAGTTATTTCAGTTGTTACATCCTCCTGAAATGACTGCGTTGCATTTTGAGAGGCAGTGTATCACAAAAATAGCTCTGACTGCATGCTGGAATATTTGTCCAGACCAGTACCTCATTCAGGTATCTCATGCATACTGGGGAAATTTATATTAAACTTATGTTATTCTGAATGCTACTTACTGCATTTGGTCACAATCAGTATGTGAGCAGTATGCAGTAGGCTATTTAGAACACAGCCGATGTTGAGGAGTGCACCATTTTCCCCTCCTGAAATCTTCCTTCAAGGGGCATTGGATTGGATTAGAAATTGTATGCTGAATTTGTTCCCACCCTAATAAGTTATTAGTGCCACCCACATTTAGCCCAACATTCCTTATGGATGTTTTCAGGTGCACTCATTACGAGATCACATCTGGCCCCATGTGACCCACCAAAAAAGGCATGTAAGAAATGGCAGTGGCCACCATGGTAATGTCACAGGATAAAAACTACACCTGATCCACTCCAACAGACTTTTCACACACATACAAAATAATATCAATTGAAACTAATAATGCTCTTTAAATATGTCACGCTTGGCCCCTCCCAGTCCTGTGCATGTGTTTGTGTTATTTTGGTTTAGCCCGTGTGTTCTTTGTTTTGGTTTTGTAATCCAGCCCCCTTGTTTAGTGACTCCGCTCCCACCTGTCCCTCATCATCTCTGTTGTATTTAAGGCCTGTGTTTTTACCCTTTGTCTTGGCTGGTCTTTGCTGTTTGAACTGTTTGGATGTTTGGTGTTTGATGTCTAGGATTTGTTTGGTGTGTTTCTCGTCATGTCTGTACCCGAATCTATCTGTGTTGGCTACATGAACCTGGACTGTCTTGACCCTGATTTTGGATTTGCCCACAATGAAAGTCACTTATCTCCGCATATGCGTCCACCTCCTCGCTCCCCAGCATTACAAAATAACTATATTTTGACAAAAAGAATTCCATGTTGCAGTTTCTCAATGGATTAAAAGGAATTCTTGTCAATGTTCCTTAAAGATTTGTCCAACCTGATGACAGTTTCACTACGAAAAAATGAATTTGTCAGCAATGCAATCAGTTTGTCCCTAATGGACAGTGATGAATTGGAGGTAAGGGAACCAACCCTGTGACTGGAAGGTCGCCGGTTAAATCACCTGATCTGACAGTATTCGACTGAGGTGTCCTTTAGCAAGACACCTAACCCACAACTGCTTGGGGCAAGTGGGCTCACTGCCCCCTTGTGTATGTGTTGTTTCACTGCATGAATGGGTTAAAAGTTGAGTTGAAATTTCCCTGTTGTGGGATTAATAAGGGTCTCCTAATCTAATCTGGCACTGACTGGTGGATAATTGCAGTTTTTGCCATGTAGGTTTACATTGGAAAGGGAAAATTGATGAGCTAAACTGTGTTTTTCACCAGCAAACAAAAAAAAGAGAAAGTGCTCAGTGAAATAAAGCCAACTTCAGAAAAACAACACAGTCAAAGCCTCCAGACTGCCACAGACACGGAGACACAAACGAGCTGTGCATGACAGCGTCGTCCATCCAACACTCTCCCCTCCACGCTCAGCATTTCTTCTGCTTCTGTCACATCCTACTGTTCACCCGCGGCGTGTTCCATGGGAACTCTTCACAGCCGAGAGGGAAGAAAAGGGTGCTGGGAAAAAGACTTATCTTCTGTTTGCATCTCGCATTTGCTGTGAAAACACTGAATCCCCGAATGTCCCCCACATCTGATTTGTATGCTGGAGAGATCAGAGAAGTTTAAAAGATTTCTCTTTCAATTTTATGACTCACAATAGCCAGAGGAGACAAAAGCAATTTTGTGGGGAGATTTACTTCATTTTAAACATTTTCAGAAAGCTGCGTCAGTGGCTTACTATATTCAAAGAGATGTTAAACTGCTCCCTCTCAATCCACAAAGTAGTTGTGGAAGACTTTATGTTAAAAGTCTACAAAGTGCCAGTTTCGCAATAAGAACAGAATAAACTGTTCTGCTACACTATAATACACTTTAGATATTATATACTATAGTCTGTAGTACATTGGCAGAACTAGTGGAGTGCAAGTTAATACCAACAGCGTACTTTTTAAATTTAAAAATAAATTAAATTGATAATATTGCCCCTCGACTTTCTGAGTATTACTCTGTTTTCCAGGCTTAGTACACGGCAAGTTCTATTATCCAGTAATTACACTGACTACAGTGTAAACTGACTATTGTTAAGTTATTGTAAACCTATAGACGGGTATACTGTGTTTTCCTACTTAAATGTTATCCTTTGATATATACAGTGCTCTGCAATAGTCAGTGACCACGATTCAATTATTTAATTTCTAAATTACATTTACATTTTAGGCATTTGGCTGACGCGACTTACAATTTGATCATTTTACACAGGTAGGCCAAGGCGGTGTTAGGAGTCTTGCCCAAGGACTCTTGTTGGTATAGTATAGAGTGTTTGCCCAGGTGGGGGATTGAACCCCAGTCTACAGTGTAGAAGGCAGAGATGTTAACCACTACACTAACCCAACCACATGACCATTAGATACAATTTATTAATTTTTCAGCATCAGTAAAAAGCAGAAAACATACGCCTGGCAGAACTGTCTAGCATAAATAGCTAAATTTAATATCTTTTTAAAAATAAAAACTGTCCACAATTTGACTTTATTCCCGCTTACATTCCTTTCAGGAAGCTCACTTTCAGTTTTTCAAATAAATCTGCAGGGATATTTTTCCACACTTCTGAAGTTCTTACAAGTTGGTTACATTTTCTGTTTCTTACAACCCAATAATCTCAAACACATTCAGTAATGTTGAGGTCTGGACTCTGGGGTGGTCAGTCTGTTGTTCTGAGAACACCAGAAAACAAAATTTTGATTTACAAATTGTCTTTTGTTTTGTCCATTTTTAAGGGCTTCCACACATCCTTTCAGACCCATAGAGCTGAGTTGCTTTGTCACAGTATAAGGATGGACAGAAACACCTGTGGATGTTTTCAGATTTGAAGCAGCTTAATTTTCTCCTCTCTCTCAAAGATGAAAGCTTTAAGCGTTGTTTATCTGATGGGGACAGTTTCTGTGTGTACAAGGCCTTGCATGATTATTTGGCACTCCAATTTTGGAGGCTTCTATTTCTTAACTCATTTTCCTTAGACTTTCTTCTTCTTTGTGCATATGCTTCATTTCCTCAGAAATATCTCTTGAAAAACTTGGCAAGATTGGAACTGGAAGAATTTTGCACGATCAACAATCGGCCAATGTTTTACTTAAATGTTTTACTTGCAGTTTAACCTATTAAAGAGTAAATAATGCTATTCATATTGCCATTTGGTTAATTGAAAGTACTGGAAGTGTGGTAGCATGTGTCATTTGTTGATTTGGCCCAGCTCAGTGTGTCTGGTTAGAGAAAGACATCTTAGGAGCATCTTACAGAAGGACAATGATCCAAAATCAACACAAAAATAGTTTACTGACCACAGAATCAAGGCTTTGTCATGACCATTGACCCCCTGACCTACCCTACACCCCATAGAAAACCTGTGGAATCAGCTGAAGAGGATAGTCCACAAGCAGGGATTTCAGATTCTGAAGAACCTGGAGAAATTCTGCGTGGAGGAATGTTCTCAGATCCCTTGCCATGTATTCTCCAGTCTCATTAAGCATTAAAGAAAACTCAAAGCTGTTATCTTAGCAAAGGGAGACTACACAAAGTATTAAATGAAGAAGTGCCAACATTTGTGGCACACATAGATTTGATCTCTCAAATCTAATTCTAAGATAACCTCATATATAGGTAAGCATTTTTAAAATATATTTTGAATAAGTAATTATTAATAATTTAATAAATAAATAATTTTTACAGCCTGTTTTGCTCATGTTTACCAGCGGTGCCAATGTTTATAGTAGGCACTGTGTCTTCTTTAGAACTACAATTGCTAATTGAAATTCAAGGTTGAAAAACAATTACTTAACTGAAAATGACAGTTTTTGTATGTTTACAATGCATCATCCTGGTCCTGGAGATCTTCCACCCTGCATGGTTTAGCTCCAAGCCTAATCTAACACACCTCATCCAGGTAATCAAGTCCATCAGGATCATCTGAATATTAGAGCCAAGTATGTTTCATCTGAGCTCTCCAGAGTGGCAGATCTCCAGGACCAGGATCGGGCTCTCCCGTTGTTTCTTACTGTTTTCTGCCTTCAAATACATTTTAAAAAGCAGAGAAAAGGAGTTTATGGCACTTTGCCTCTAAAAACCAGTTGTGTTTTTTATGGTGTTTGCAGCTTAAACAAAGCAATAATTAACCAACTTAGTCCAGCAGGGCTTTATCACTAAATTGCTTGTTTGTATGTTTTCAAACAGACCGAATGCTCAATAAGCAGTGTGGACTGTCTGACTGTGAGGTGCCTTTGTGGGAACAGGCTGATATTTCAGTCATTGTATGTGGCAGCTCATAGCTTTGTGGACAGCAGGTCCACCAATGCAGTATTGGCACTAGAAAAACTGAAAAGTTTGTTTCTTTGAGCTAAAGTTACTCAAGTTGACCTATACAGTATAGAAGAAATGCACATTTACACTGGAAAATGTATTTTTTAACGATTTTAGTTGAGATGACATGGAAAAAAGCAGCAAACAAATCGACTATAGCATGTATGTAATGCACTATGAGAATAGATACTGCAGAGGCTGTTTGTGCAAATATGTACGACTGAGCTTGAGTCTTAGTGTAAGAGAACAGGGAGAAGGTACGTAAACATGTGCATGCTCGTGCACACATCCACACGGAGTATGATTTTTAATTACTGACACATACACTGGTGGGAACAGAAAAAGGCTCCTGTGCTTCAGTGGAGGAGCTTTTGAAAGGTTTCCAGAAAACTGCAGTAAACACTTGCTGTGTTGATGTGTTTGGGGAACAGAGTACAGTGACCATAGCCCAGATCCACTTCTCTGAGTCTGAGTGCTGGGGTGAGTGTGTGTGTGTGTTTGGGCATAGCTTAAGGGTGTGTGCGCAAAGAACATGCAAATGTAATTTGCTGTTTAACTGTCTGTTTGTATTCCAAGTCATTCCAGTCCAGAGAGTGACACTGACCCATATCATTAATCAAATATCTTGCTCTACATGTTAGAATGAGATATCTGACATTTAAGTGAAGGCACTGAACTTTAAGTGGCATCTCAAGAGATGAGCTTTGACTTTTGGCTTTAGACATGGTAAACTGCTGTTATTGGTCCTTTATTGTGGGGAACTGAGTAATCGTGCAGGACAACTGTGAGGAAACAGTCTGTAATTGTACCCTTATGTAGTGTAGCTATAATGTCGGTGTTTCTGATAAAGTGACCGCTGAGCGGAAGCTACAAGGTTGATGTGTCCAGTAAAGCGGATAGTGACTGTATTTGGTATTGGGAAACGGTGTTGAAACATTGTATAATTTACGCATATTCAGTCTGACACCCCATGTCACCTGAAATCTCCCGGGTCAGAATATCATTAATGCTCTGAGATCTGAACCGAAGTGGTGATTTTCCTGGCCATCTGTTGTTCAGTAGAGTAAGGCATGACTGAGCCCGGATAGTAGGCGTAGAGGGAGGCGGATGTTCGCCAGGGTCAAAGGCAACATATGCATCAACAGAATAGGCAAAACGAACACATCAACCAGAGACAGAAGTGCTGATGCGCTTCATTAAGATGGACCAAGTCAGAATTCAAGCTATAACTATGCTGGGTGTTCATAAGGCGCTTAATCATGAGATGTCAAAGTTGAGAGGAATAATAAAGGAGGGTCTCTGTAACGGCAGAGCTTTTATTCCCCATCTCACTCTCTCTCTCTCTCTCTCCATCTATCTCTCTCGCTCTCTCTTTCTGTCTGTCAACTCCTGCGAGATGTTCAGAGAAAATTTTTTCAGCCTCCCTTTGTGGATGTTCGACAGACGACGGCTTTCCACTCCGAGTCAGGCTTCTGTCATCCTATAATTACCCGCGATGTACGCTAACAAAAGGAGGTTTCGCTTTATTCGCTGTTCCAAAATCCCGAAAGCCTGCAGCCGTGCAGTCTGAGTCAAGGCCTTACACAATAGGGCCATGACAAAGTCTTATTGGACTGGTCTCATGCATTACGGATGTAAGGTTGCAACAAATAAAGACTGGTTTTATGAAGCCCCGACAAAGTCTATAGTCTTAAAAATAAAGGTGCTTGAAAGGGTTCTTGGGATTGATGCCATTGAGTAACCTCTTGTCTTTCTAAATAATCTTTCAATGGATGATTCTTCAAAGGAATATTTTAACAAAATCAAATCAAAGTAAATTGTCCTGATTTTCCACTAAACCCAAATGCAGTGGGTCAGCCACAACATGCTTGGTGGCTAAATTTTGTATCTTTAGTTTAGAACTGGGCCTGCTTCACAAATGGTACGAACTACACTAGAAGTCAATAATCACCCAAAATGTTTCCACACATACAGTACTGTGCGAAAGTCTTAGGCACCCATGACACATTTTCAAAATCTGTTTATTTGTGTACTTTCTGTTTATTTGCTGAGAAAAATGTTAATATTTGAATAAACAATTTGTATAGAATATTAATTAATTAATAATGTTATAATATATATGATACATAAATCATATTAATAATTAACAGTGATTTTATGGATGTTGTTGTGTTTGTTTAACCATCTCCGAGCCTCTCCTCGAGGAAGCCCAGTATTATATGCAGTTAAAAAGCAGCTCCTGGTTTGACCAATCAGTGCTCAGGAAATTGAGCTCATGATGTCATTGATGATATTAATGAGTCTCTGTGGCGGCTGTGAAGGTGTCAAGGAAAAATATGGACCAAAGAAATTCTTGTTACCTTTTATTGTTTTTATGTTTATTTGAATTATGAACATGACTTTATTCTAATGTATATTGTGTTAAACTCACTGCTGAGGTCAATTGTTTAAAAATTTGCTTAGATGCCTAAAACCTTCGCACAGTACTGTACATGCCAAAAGACAAAAAAGAATCAGTATAATGGCATGGATAGACCTTATTTTTAATTTAAGCTAAAATCCTACCTAAACCACTGTACAAATATCATATATACATGGCTATTTTATTTTATAAAGTCATAATTAAATTGTATTTATTTTCTGAGTAACTTTTTTGCCTTGGGTGCGTCTGTGTAGTGAATTGCCTCAGCCTCGTCTTTGGTTGTCTTGCACAGAATGATACCATTTTATGCCCAGAAAATAAGTGATTACAAATATCCTAAAAGGCTGTCTGGATTTAACTACTGAGATACATTGTTTTGTTGTTTTAATAGTCGGCAATACTGTATTTTAATAGGACCTGGATGTAGTTTGAGCTAAGCTTAGACATTTTGGGCATATAATTACCAAAACAGTTGGGTGATTATTGACTTCCAGTGTTTGTTAGCATTGTTAGCCTAACAGCTCCAATGCTCTTGGCTGATTGACTTGCCTTCGGGGTTGGTGGAGAAAGATGTATATTTCGTTTCTTGCTGAAAGATTCCTTTCAAGAACCATTTTTGTAAACGAAACATGAGTTTAAAGAACGTCCATGTAATGTAAAGATTCTATATACCCATTGAAGGTTTTCCCTGAACCATGCAGATCCAAGCAAAGGCCTAATTAGGAAACTTTGTTTTTAAGAGTGTAGTCGGGCTGGTGTCCAAGGAGATAGCAAGCAAAGTTTATTTATAGTGCTTTTTACAACAGATGTCGTCACAAAGCAGCTTTACAGAACAATCAGGTTTACAGAAAGAAAAGAAAAATCTGGGTCCGTGCCCTCATGAGCGTTGCCAGTGGCGACAGTGGCAAGGAAAAACTCCTTAAAAGAGAAAGAAACTTGAGAGGAACCAAGACTCAGAAGGGGAACTCATCCTCCTCTGGTCGACACCGGATAGCAAACATTGTTAGTATAAAGTATTATAGTACAAAGCGGGAAAAACAGTGGTCAGTTTGATTAGTTTATGATTATGGAGTGGCAGCAGCAGCATATAGTGGGATGAAAATGCATGTTCATAATGCAAGGTATCTAAAAGCTGCTGCGGCTGCAGACAGTTCTTTTCTGCTTTAACGTTTCCCTGGTCCATTCTCACTCTCCTCTCTCTTCCTCTCTCTTCCATTCACCAAATGTGAAAAGAGCAAAAAGCACCAGAGGATGTTACTGATCCTCAGTACAAACTTCACGAACTACATCAAAACCACTATGGTAGCCTTTCATACTGGCCATTCACAACAACAGGCCACTAGAATCCTGTTTTTCACTTGTGAAATAGTGTCACAGAAACAGCATCACGCCAGCTCCGGTTTTATGGTAAATGTTGCGCGGTTTGAAACGAACAGCATTTTTCATGTCTGTCAGTGACAAGTTCACATTAAAGCTACAACAAAAGACATTATGACTTGATGTCATGTCATGTGTAACTGCACACAACAATGCAAAAGAACATCTCTCCCCCAAGGGGATGAATCTGATGCTTGGGAGTGTGTTGAAAGAGCATTTTAAACAAGATTCAAAACCCAGTGAAACGTTGTGTGATGTGAGTGAATGGTCCGCTGTTGTCTTCTTATCTTCGTTACAATGCTAATGTTGCCTTTTTGAGCCATGTGATTTTAATACATGCATATGGTCTGAAAAGCTCCCACTAAATCTGACTTTAAATGACTCCCAGCAGCACACACAGCATAATTTAGTTTGTTTTTCCCCCTGAAACAGCAATGCTACTGCTTTCAGTTTGAACAAAAATATTACATAGTGAAGCTTTAAATAAATAAAAAAAATGTAAAAAATATTAAAAATTGTGTTTTACATAAACCACTTAAAATAAAACTGCACTGCAGCTCACATGAAATAATAACACGATAGTGATTCAAGGGATGAAAGCATCCCTTCTGGTGTCATATATTACAGATATTAAGTTGGATCAAATAAAGATTGATTTTAGTTATCATTTTTATTGCAAAATTGCTCTGGGCTTGGAGTCCCACAGCATTGTAGCAGTCATATCAGCATCACTGATGTTCAAGGTCAATGCTGTACTCTCTATTAGGTATTCTGGGCCTGCTTTCTCCTGCAGCCCCTTCTGTATCTCCATTGATGCATTTAATATCGACATACATTAGAATAACAGCTTTTCCGGCTTACATTTACCTTCCTGGTTGGCTTTGTGTAGATGTAACATTGGGCCAAGGAAAATAAACTCAGGTTAAAGTTTAATGCTAACTGAATGTCCCATGAAACTACAAATAATCTAAAAAATAAATGTAAATTTTTCATTATTTTTCCATTCCCTCATGCTCACAGGGTAACAGCTTTCTGTTTATAAGAGTGATTGAGGGTAAAACTTTGAAAAACAAAAAACACGATGTGCTTCATAACAGTTGTTCCACAGCTCGGCTCGTTCTCTCTCACCAGAGGAAAACAATCTTTCTTAGGACTGTCTTAGAGAAATAAAGCAGATCTCAATACTATATTAAAGAAGGAGCACTGACTTCTGATTTGTTTCTCCTAGACCCCCTTAGGAGAAAAGAGAACATTAACATCAGCATTTCACTGACATTCTGGTGATGAATGAGAAAAACATCAGTTGTTCTTTTGCACTGACAGATGAGATTTTACACTTTTCTTATGGAGATGGTTATGATTATGACCAGGGTGAGACGAGTCAGACACTAAAGAGTTAAAAAATCGGAGTAATGGAATCTATCTGTGCATATAAGATAAGATAAGATAAGATAAGATAAGATAAGATAAGACAAGACAATCCTTTATTAGTCCCACAGCAGGGAAATCCACAGTATTACAGCAGCAGCAGAGTAACAGGAGTAAGGCACTCAGTAATAGAAATGGGAAACAGTATAAACTTTATCAACATTATAAATAATATATATATATATATATATATATATATATATATATATATATATACACATACATATTTTCTAAGCCCTCCCTTAGGGTCACGGGGGGGTTCTGGAGCCTATATATATATATATATATATATAGAGAGAGAGAGAGAGAGAGAGAGAGAGAGTCCATCCATCACTCAAAATGACCATTAAATGAAAGTTGTTCAAAACAAATCATTAAAAAATATTCAGAAAAATAAAACATAACATCATTGAATGTGTTGAGCAGAAGAAGCACAAAATGCTATCAACTTCTAAAACTTTGGAATTTTGGAGGTGTGGAAAAATATCCCTGCAGAAGTAAATCTCCCATAAAACCAGAAGCTATTATAAAGGCAAATGTGGTACACACTAAATATCCTAAACATTTCACCCAATCCCATTTCACCCCTTGCCCCATATTACTTAGCCCTTAGCCCTCTGTTTTGCATGTTCACATCTAGTGTTAGGGCGTCCCAATTCTTCTTGAGATGGAGATTTAGGGCGAAGTGTTAGGGCTACATAATCCTCCAGACAGAGGTTTTTTCAGAGGCGTGCTCCAAACAGACTGTTATGACAAAAAAAAGAAAAACTAGCAAGCGACCAAAGAAACTCACAAATGTATTTTGTCCATTAAAAAATTATGATAACCACTTTAGTATCTTAGTTTAATGATTAGTCTCAATGTTTTATGGTTGTTTTCTTTATAACAAGCATAAAAGTATGCTAATATCTCAGTAGCAATTTTCCCAATCCACCTTAAATAGTCCAGCGGTTCTGATGCCTGAAGCACCAGAATGTAACTGCTGCACCATTTAAGGCGGAACAGGAAAAATCGGAATAAGAATATCTGACTTCAGCTTCATGTCACCAATGAATTAGCGGTGAGCAATAATAAATAATTATCTTATACAACCTATTTGAAAGCATGAGCGCTAAATGTAACCAAAGCCCAGCAGTGAGGAGCCGAACTTTCCCTCCTCTCCTATCACTGAAGTCGGGCCAGGTCGCCTACAGAGCTCCGCTAATAGCCTGTTAATGAAGCAATGGTTTGTTTTTTTTTTTATTCAAAGCTTGTCTCATTTCGTAGGGCAAGATTTCAACAACTACCCTGCATTCCAAGGGGTTAGGGTGACACGCGGAAACAAGGAGTGGGGGTAAAAGAAGAAGTGGGATTGGGCCTTGATATATTTAAGTGTTGAGGCTTCTGTACAATATTTTGTTACATATTAGGTGTATGCTTTTTAATAGAGGTTTTGTCTAGAAATGAAAAAAACAGGATGGTCTCTGATTTTTACACAGTACTGATGGGTTGGTTGGTTGGTTGATTGATTGATTGACTGATTGGTTGATTGATTGATTGATTGATTGATCCATGAGAAGATCTTTGTGAAAGTGAAGACTGGACTTACTTTATATCAAACATATCCAAACTGTTTGGGATTCAAAGTGCAGTGTGGTGGCCCACAGGCAAAAATACAGTAAACAGAAAAGTTTTCAGGATGTAGAGTATTTTATAATATTATACTTCATTTTGTTACTTAAATACTTCAATACAGAAATAAATACAGAAATGAATATACAGTGTAGAATATTTTTTCTCTCCCATACATATACTTTACAGAGCATGGAATGAATAATAAATAAAAAGTAATGCACACTCGAACCCTCAGAAGCTAAAAAAGATTACAAACTGTAAGAGACACACCATAATAAATTGGTGCTTGAACTTCCTTCAAATATTCTACACAATTAAACAGAGTCAGCTAATTATCGGTGTGTGGTAATCTTAGCACCTCCAAAATGGTAGCACTGTGGCAGTGGAGATGACCGATATGAGCAGTTTGGTGTATTAGAGGAGTGAATACATACCTTCAGTGAGTCTGTTGCAAAGAAAAACGGTCTACTTTGACCATACCTCATAAAACCATGTGTGAATTTGGCCTCCTTAGTGGCTGTGAGAGAATCTCCCTGAAACAGCAGTCTAACACTGTGCTTAATACCCATTTGAATACTCCAGAGTCTTGTTAAAATAAATTTACAGCCATATTCACAACTGCTGGGCACGCCAGTAGACCCTTCCAGCGCACAAGATGGATTAAGCCTGCCACAGATGTTTAAAAATAGTGTGGAGAACACACACACGCACACGCAATGGGTTAAGGGTGTTTTTGAAAGCATTGATTTTTAAGCGCATTACATAAAGAGCTAGTGAGTGAGTGGATTCGCTGTGCTGGAGATATGGAGATACTCTGTGTTAGATATCGAGCATTGCTGTGTTGCTTAGTCAAAAAATGCAACTCTCACCATTGCTTTCAATGAGAACGTGTAGACAAACAACAGACACCATTGAATGGCAATGCATAAATTATGTGCACCACTTTCTGTTGACAAACTTCACCAGAGTTGAACTTTTGAGGGAATGTAGTCTGACGTATACATTAATGGAAACCCTAGAGTTAGTATGAATGAAATACATAGCTACATTTTACCTTAACCATTGAATGGAGTATCTTGCCAGCACTCCAGTCAGAGAATTTGGTTTTTTGAAGTAAATCTGCAGCCAGAGGAGTTACAGAGTATATATATATATATATCCTATACCAGACCATGTAAAATGTATTAACATGTAGAATTGCTGCTTTCTGTTCATCACTGTATAAGAAGAGGATGAGGCATGAGCTGTATGAGGACTGTGTAAGAGACAAATAAGTGAATTAGGCCTGTATAAGTGGTGGATGAGGCCTGTATAGGAAGTGGATTAAGCCTATATAAGAGGTGAATGAGGCCTGTATAAGAAGTGGATGAGGTCTGTATAAGTGGATAAGGCCTGTATACGAGGTAAATGAGACCTGTATAAGAAGTGAATGAGACCTGTATAAGAAGTGGATGAGGCCTTTATAAGAGGTAAATGAGGCCTGTATAAGAAGTGGATGAGGCCTGTATAAGAAGTGGATGAGGTCTGTATAAGAAGATCATCTGCCTCCATCTTGCCCTATCCATTGCCTCCTCTACTTTCACACCAACCATCTCCATGTCCACCTTCACTACATCCATAAACCTTCTCTGAGGTCTACCTCTTCTCCTTCTACCTGGCAGCTCCATCTCCAACATTCTTTGCCCAATATATCCACTATTCCTCCTCAACACATGTCCAAACCATCTCAACCTGGCCTCTCTAGCTTTATCTCCAAACTGCTCCACCTTCACTGTTCCTCTGATCTGCTCTTTTCTAATCTTGTCCATCCTTGTCACTCCCAATGAAAATCTCAGCATCTTCATCTCCGCCACCTCCAGCTCAGCCTCCTGTCTTTTAGACAGAGCCACAGTCTCCAAACCATACATCATATCAGGACGCACTACTGTCTTGTAAACCTTCCCTTTCACTCTCGCTGCTATCCTTCTGTCACACATCAGCCCTGACACCCGTCTCCACCCACTCCATCCTGCCTGCACCCTCTTCCTCACCTCTTTTTAACACTGTCCATTGCTCTGGATGGTTGACCCAAGATATTTGAAGTCATCCACCTTTACGACCTCTACTCCTTGCATCTTCATCTTTCCACCTGCCTCCCTCTCATTCACACACATGTACTCCGTCTTATCTCTACTGACCTTCATTCCTCTCCTCTCCAGTGCAAACCTCCACCTCTCCAGATTCTCTTCCACCTGCTCTCTACTCTCACCACAGATTACAATGTCTGCAAACATCATGGTCCATGGAGCCTCCTGCCTGACCTCATCTGTCAACCTGTACATCACCATTGCAAACAAGAAGGGGCTCAAAGCTGATCCCTGATGTAACCCTACCTTCACCTTGAAACCATTTGTCACTCCAACTGCACACTTCACCACTGTCTCACTATCCTCATACATGTCCTGCACCACCCTAACATACTTTTCAGCTACACTTGACTTCCTCATACAGTACCACAGTTCCTCTCTTGGCACCCTATCATATGCCTTCTCTAGATCCACAAAGACACAATGTAGCTCCTTCTGACCTTCTCTGTACTTCTCTACCAACTCTCTCAACGCAAAAATTGCATCTGTGGTGCTCTTTCTGGGCATGAAACCAAACTGCTGCTCACTGATCTGAACCTCTCGCCTTAGCCTTGCTTCAACAACTCTTTCCCATACCTTCATGGTGTGGCTCAATAACTTTATACCTCTGTAGTTACTGCAACTCTGCACATCACCCATGTTCTTAAAAATGGGGACCAGTACACTACTTCTCCAGTCATCAGGCATCCTCTCACTCTCCAGGATTTTGTTAAACAACCTGGTTAAAAAGTCCACTGCCTTCTCTCCTAAACATCTCCATACCTCCACAGGTATGTCATCTGGACCAACTGCCTTTCCATTCTTCATCCTTTTTAAAGCTGCCCTCGCTTCCACCTTACTAATCCTCTGCACTTCCTGATCCACTATCTCTCCCCCCATTGTCCTCCTCTCTCTCTCGTTTTCCTCATTCATTAGTTCTTCAAAGTACTCCTTCCATCTACTCAACACTCTCTGTTCACTCACTAGTACATTTCCCTCTCTATCCTTTATCAGCCTAACCTGCTGTACATCCTTTCCAGCTCTATCTCTCTGTTTAGCCAAACGATACAAGTCCTTTACTCCTTCTTTACTGTCCAGCCTCTCATACAGCTCATCATAGGCCTGAGCCTTTGCCTTTGCCACCATTGTTTTTGCTATGCGACTAGCCTCATAGTACTCCTGCCTACTTCCTTCATCTCTCTGGTTATCCCACTTTTTCTTAGCTGCCTTCTTCTTCTGAATACTCTCCTGGACTTCCTCATTCCACCACCAACTTTCCTTGTCTTCTTTCCTCTGACCAGACGAAACACCCAACACATTCTTGCCAGTTTCTCTCAACAACTTAGCTGTAGTTTCCCAGTCCTCAGGTAGCTCCTCACTGCCCCCAAGGGCCTGTTGCAATTTTTCCCTGAACTGCCTGCAACCATCCTCCTCCTTCAGCTTCCACCATCTAATCTTTGGCTCTGTCTTCACTCTCTTCCTCTTCTTTGTTTCTAATCTCAGTCTACAGACAACCACCCTATGCTGCCTTGCTACACTTTCACCTGGCACCACTTTACAATCTCCAATCTCCTTTAGGTGACATCTTCTGCTAAGGATATAATCCACCTGTGTGCACCTCCTTCTACTCTTGTATGTCACCCTGTGTTCTTCCCTTTGTAGAAGAGGTAAATGAGGCCTGTAATAAGAAGTGATGAGGCCCATTTAAGTGGATGAGGCCTGTAAGAAGTGGATGAGGTCTGTATAAGAAGTGAATGAGGCCTGTATAAGAGGTAGATGAGGTCTGTATAAGAAGTGGATGAGGCCTGTATAAGAGGTAGATGAGGTCTGTATAAGAAGTGGATGAGGCCTGTATAAGAGGTGGATGAGGCCTGTATAAGAAGTGAATGAGGCTTGTATAAGAAGTGATTGAGGCCTGTATAAGAAGTGGATGAGGCCTGTATAAGAGGTGGATGAGGCCTGTATAAGAAGTGGATGGGGCCTGTATAAGAAGTGAATGAGGCCTGTATAAGAAGTGAATGAGGCCTGTATAAGAAGTGAATGAGGCCTGTATAAAAGGTGAATGAGGCCTGTATAAGAAGTGGATGAGGCCTGTATAAGAAGTGGATGGGGCCTGTATAAGAAGTGAATGAGGCCTGTATAAGAAGTGAATGAGGCCTGTATAAGAGGTGAATGAGGCCTGTATAAGAAGTGGATGAGGCCTGTATAAGAGGTAAATGAGGCCTGTATAAGAAGTGGATGAGGCCTGTATAAGAAGTGGATGAGGTCTGTATAAGAAGAGGATGAGGCCTGTATAAGAGGTGAATGAGTCCTGTATAAGAAGTGGATGAGGTCTGTATAAGAAGTGGATGAGGCCTGTATAAGAGGTGAATGAGTCCTGTATAAGAAGTGAATGAGGCCTGTATAAGAGATGAATGAGTCCTGTATAAGAAGTGGATGAGGCCTGTATAAGAAGTGGATGAGGCCTGTATAAGAGGTGAATGAGGCCTGTATAAGAAGTGGATGAGGCTTGTATAAGAAGTGGATGAGACCTGTATAAGAAGTGGATGAGGCCTGTATAAGAGGTGAATGAGGCCTGTATAAGAAGTGGATGAGGCCTGTATAAGAAGTGGATGAGGCCTGTATAAGAGGTGAATGAGGCCTGTATAAGAAGTGGATGAGGCTTGTATAAGAAGTGGATGAGACCTGTATAAGAAGTGGATGAGGTCTGTATAAGAGGTGAATGAGGCCTGTATAAGAAGTGGATGAGGCCTGTATAAGAAGTGGATGAGGTCTGTATAAGAAGTGGATGAGGCCTGTATAAGAAGTGGATGAGGCCTGTATAAGAAGTGGATGAGGCCTATATAAGAGGTGAATGAGGCCTGTATCAGAAATGATGAGGGCTGTATAAGAAGTGGATGAGGCCTTTGCACAGCGCACATGTCATGTTGTATCACTTCATGCAGCATCCACTAAACCATTGATTTTAATGGAGGTATGCACAGTGGCACAGACACAGTACGTCAATGCCCACCACTGCTCCATGACCCTGAGCACTGCTCAATTTCTCAGCGTGCCACAGCATGCCACATAGCATTTTGCAATTACAACATTACTAAATTAGAGCTATATTGCTACCACAGAAAGCTACAGTAGATCACATATGGCTTGAAATTTACACAGAGGCAGTCAGTCATTCAGATAAACAGACAGACGCTAAAGGCAAGTTACCTCAGGTAATGTTACTATCCTGGCCTTTTTCACCTTTCAGCTCAGAAACAGCCAGACCACAAAGTTGGAAGATACAGCCTTACTCAAATTGGTCGAATTGGACATGAACACATCCCAGTTCAGCTGGCTACACATGGACGTTATGAGTGTCAGTCCCTAATATTTTCCGAAATGTTGATTAGGTCAAAATAAGACAGATTCAGGTTTGATTCTATGGAGGTTGAACAGTTGTATTTAAATATCTGCGTTGTTGCCACTGTTCTTTCTTTCTACACAGCCAGGAATGTTTGAAAAGTGTATATAATTTCATGTATTAAATTAATCGTTTTGGAGTTCAAATTTACACAACATTCTTCTCCAGATGCACTTGATCAGCTAAGGACATTGTGTCCAAATTTTGTTTCTTTGATTTAGCACTGACTAGGCTAGGCTTAACATGGTATATTGAGTTAGTATGAATCAAATACATAGCACTGGAGCTACAAGGCTAACAAACATCAATAGTCCCCCAAAATAGTTTCTGTAAACACATCTCCAAAATTTCTCTCAACCAGCTCAAACCACTTCCAAGTTTTGGTAACACTTAACTATAGGATAGTGTTCATAAAGTTACAAGACACATACATACGCCCTTCATGGCAACTTACATAAAACTACATAAACATTTATAAACATTATTCCAATAGATATATACATAATGTGCACCCATGCCAACTTTGATGCCAAGTTGACATAACATGCATGCCAGGGGACTTTTTTTCTGACATTAATTTGTGTCTTTCTTGAGTGAACTGACAACAGGCTTTGTAGCTCAGTACATTTCACTGACATAGCACTGATAACATCAAGCTGGCTGACCCAAAGTGAGCACTTTCTGTGGCTCTTAGATGAAAAAAGTTTCATTTACCATTTATACGTTTTTGTAAAACCAGTTTTTTCACCTGACACAGTCAACTTGACCGCAAAGTTAACAAAAGCAGCTTTTATGACAGTCGATGCCCTTCAGGATAAGCCTATTTATACAACACTTAGCCACACAAACTGTTGAGAGGTGTTCTTACTGTGCTGATATATTGTCATAACATCACAGGTTTTTCACAAACACTGTATCATGTATCACTCCGCTAAGACGCCGTTGCTTAGCAACGACTTTGACAGCTGTAGGAGACGCTCAAGCCATTTGAATGTTTTTACTTTTTACTCTGCCACAAAAAAAAGGACACTTTTAAGATCACATTTGACCGACAGCTGATTTGGTCCGACTCTGAAGATGAAACTACACTAAATTCCCAAACTGTCACCACTGAGCAGCTTTTCAGTCGGCAGCTGAGACAGAAGAACAGCTAAACAACCTGGAATCAGCCAGAAATGATCCCAATACCATTCGCCAAACATGTCGTCTGATCTTCAGAGTCTGACCAAATCAGACTGAGCCATAAAACTGCCATAAAAACAGAAAAGCTGCTCAGTGGTAATGACGGTTTGGGAATTTAGTGTAAGGAGCTGGAGAACGAGCTGCCGGCTGTGCAGCGAGTCAGCAGAGCTCATTGCCTTGACGTAGCAATGAAGCACTTGTTCAGGAACTATAATTTGGCAGAAGGAACTGCTGACATTAAAACATATTAAATGCCATGTTCACAGCCCAATTTATTAATTTCTTACTTTATTTATTTAACTGTTGTATAAAAGCAATAGAACACTCGAGGTTGTGTGTTATCACGCATAACATCACACCTTTGGCTCATGCCTGCAACCATAATCACAGCTATGATGTTATTTCATGATAACACACCCCCTCTCATATTCTAATGCTTAAATAAATGTTTATGTAGGTTTAAGTCATTTGTTGAGTTTGTGTAGATGTCAGCCTTATGAACACTGCCTTATAATAAAGTGTAACCTTATAATAAACATATATCTTTGGTTATTTCTCAGTAGAAAGAACAGAAAACATGAAAGCAGTCTGTAGTGTCTTGATGCCTGTGTGATGTGCATGTATAAGTGGAGCTGGAATTCAAAAACCTGTTGTCCAAAATGTTTTCTCCCCTGCATTCAGCTAGACCGTGACGTTTTGTTCAGTTTTGTAGTTCACAGTAAGTCATACTGTACCATAAAACCTCATCCACACGTGTGATCCACCTTACTGAAGACCTCTATGAGGTCTGATGAGGTTGAGAGACGTTTTGGGGTTGTATTTCCAAAAAAACAAATTGGTTTCTTGATTTCTTCCAGCAATATTACTCTCATCGTTCCAGTTTTCAATTAAAGATGCAAAAGCTGGACTCCAAACATGACTTGGCTGATCAACTATAAGTGGAGCAACTGTAAGTGGGAGAACTGTGTATATTGGAATTTTTTTGGTCAAACCATTCCACTAAACCATAGACACTGTTTGTACACCTGATTTTTATTGGTTATATGTGTCACATTGGCTAGACTCATTTGTAAAAAGTTTAACTTTTCTGATGCACCACATTCCTCAGATTTGGTGTGCCGGTCCCGTCAGGCACCGTGCACCTACTTATGCCAGACGCAACACCTCCCTGTAAAAGATGACTGGGATCCTTTGCTGTGCAGTGCAGGATAGCCAATATTAATGCAGCGTTAGATCAGGCCTATTAGAGCTGCAGCGGATAGCCAGAGTCATTAGTAATGACCGAGAGTGTGAATAATGATCCTTTTCACAGTGAGGAAATATGATGTGTGCGTTTGCACTGGTGTAGTTATACAGTGTTTAACTCACTTGATGAGGCATTTCCTTTTTTTCTCCTCTAAAGGTTTCAATCAATATTGTCAATTAAAAAAGCGAAATAGAAACGACCTCCATTCAGGTTTTAATCTACTTTAACACTGAGTAAAACAAACAAAATTAACCCCTTATAATCCCAGGCTTATTATTCAGTAACTACAGGGACTTCATTGCAAACAAGTTGAGCTATTCGTAGGTTGCAGAAGTGTGTAATAAATCTTTGGGCCCATCTTTGGACCCTCTTGCTGTTCCCTGACCTTTACTAAATTAATACATGTTTTAGCCTGACATTCTTATGAGATCAGTATCACAAAGCACAAAGACGTTTTACCTCATGAGTCCATTCGTGGTCATTTGAACATTTCACTGCATATTTCGTCTCAATGAGCAGCTATTTTTCCTCTGTCCCAGCAGTTATTCAGTAGTCTACTTACCCCATCTGAGAATTTCTGCCATGAAAAGCTATAGATGCTATTTTTCCAATAAGGAGCCATATGCAAAAGTTTTAACACTCCTGGCCAATTAACATTTTTTGGTTTTGTTTTGATTTTCTAAGTGAAAAATAAGTTAACATACTCTACAAACCTCACTTCAAAGTTTCTTGATAGAGATATACCATATAAAATGTGCCATTACTTTTACACAGGACACATTTTGTGTTTTTTTTTCCCCTATATGTTAAAATGTGCATTAAAATGTCCAAAAGTGTATTATCTGTATTCACACTGGAGTTATAATTTGAGCAGCAAATCAGAAAAGAGCTCATTTACATACTTACATACACTCATGAAACATTTTATTAGGAACACCTCCTTGCATCTATGCTCACTGTCCATTTTATCAACTCCTCTTACCATATAGGAGCACATTGTACTTACAGACTGTAGTCTGTCTGTTTCTCTGATACTTTGTTAGCCCCCTTTTACCCTGTTCTTCAGTGGTCAGGACCACCAGAGGACCACATGTACTATTTGGGTGGTGGATCATTCTCAGCACTGCAGTAACACTGATGTGTTGGTGATGCGTTAGTGTGTGTTGCACTGGTGCGTGTGCACCAGACACAGCAGTGCTGCTGGAGTTGTTAAACACTGTGTCCACTCAATGTCCACTCTGTTAGACACTTTTACATTGTTGTTCAACCTTGATGTCAGAGATAATAGCTCATGTGTTGCTGTACGGTTTGTATTGGTCATCCTCTAGTCCTTCGTCAGTGGTCACAGGACGCTGTTGGCTGGATATTTTTGGTTGGTGGACTCTTCTCAGTGCAGCAGCGATGCTGAGGTGTTTAAAACCTCCAGCAGCACTGCTGTGTCTGATCCACTCAGACCAGCACAACACACACTAACTCACCACCACCATGTCAGTGTTACTGCAGTGCTGAGAATGATCCACCACCCAAATAATACCTGCTCTGTGGTGGTCCTGTGGGGGTCCCATTGAAGAACAGGGTTAAAGGGGGCTAACAAAGCATGCAGAGAAACAGAAACAGTTTATACATTGATTGTGTGTGTGTGTGTGTGTGTGTGTGTGTGTGTCTGTGTGTAGGGTCAAAATTACAAACCTCTTTAAACTCTGCACACACTCTTTCCAGCCTGGTCACTTTCATGTGTGTATCTCTGTAGGATCTGCCAAGCACAGTGTGGCTTTGAAGTGTGTGTGCACCTTCCCACATCAAACACAGTGTCAGTGTGTATCCAAGGCAGCTGAGCCAGGGGGGCTGGTGGGCACACAGGCAACAGGAGGCTTTTCCAAAACCCTCAGGACTTTTAAAGGAGACTAAATTGAGCAAAGGCCAACACCATCAATACAGACACCAAACAAACAGCAGAGAAGTCAGCAGTATGTTCAGAGGAGATTGTGGAAGTGGAGCTTAATACGTGTCTCGTGGGCACAGCTCAGGAACGGGAAACTGAGCTCTGTATGCAGCTGGAGCAGCCGACTCACCATGAAGTCATCGCCTTCAGTTTAGCAGCACAGATTTCAAACACTTGTAATACAGTAATGTGACTCTTACACTTACGTGAAATACCACCAACATGTATAAGCCATTAAGTAGAGTTATATAACAGTATAATAATAGAATTATCATTTGAACTGTCTAATAATAGTCTGTAGTATAAATGAATAAATGGGAGGGTGGATGAATGAAGGAATAGATGAATGCATTAAAGACTAGATGGATAGAATGAATAGTTGGATGAATGAGTAACTAGTTCATGAAAGAAAGAAAAAGAAAGAATGACAGACAAAGAAAGACAGACAAAGGAGTAGTAGAATCAATGAATAGGTGAGTGATTTATTTAATTGTTTAATTAAATAATGACTGGATGGGTGGATAAGTGAGTGAATGAATGAATGAATGAATGCATGATGCATGGATAGATGGATGGATCAGTGGAAAAGTAGATGGATTAAAGGACAGGTGAATAAATGAATAAATGAACAAGTACACATACGGATGAACAGATGGGTAGATGAACAAATTAATTAATATACATATGGATGAATGAATGGGTAGATTAATGATTTAATAGAAGAATGAATGAATGAATGAATGAATACATATATGGATGAACAGATGGATAAATTAATGAATGAATGGATGGATGGATGGATGAATGAATATACATGTGGGTGAATGAATGAGTAGAAGAAGTACACATAATGATGAATGAGTGAATGAATACACAGATGAATGAATAAATGAATAAATGAATGAATGAAGAATGAATGAATGAACGAACGAACGAACAAATGAATGGGTGGATGAGTGAATGAATGAATGAATGAATGAATGAATGTATTTATGAATGAATGATCCAGGGTAGACGGACCACTGGAAATATTAATTAAAGGGCTGGTGAATGAGTGAATGAATGGATGAATGAATGAATGAATGAATGAATGTCAGTATAAAAACTGTATCCTATGCACTGTATGTTCAAATGTCTTCCCAGTGACCTCCTCTGACTGATATCTGATGTTTAGGATGTATTTAATACTGAAATATTGACTGATATGTTTGATGCTGTGTGAGAGAAACAGAAGGAGTGTATAAATCCTGTACCCGTATTGTTCTTATCTCTCTGTAGAGGTGGAGACACAGAAAAACGATTATCCCATCTGTCTCTGGGCAGCGATTAAGACCAACTATCATCACTTTGGGTTTAATCTCACCACGAGGGCTTACAAAGAGAAATGAAAACTGCAGAAAGATTAATTAGGTTTCTTTGAAGAGAGTTCATTTCTCTCCCTGCACCTCTTTTTCACTGTCCATGCACTCTGTGCTTAAAGTCTATTTTGGTACTGTGACCCTTAACAAGACTCAGAGTAGTATGGGCTTCCTGTGGTTCATGTCAGGAGGACTTGAGTTGCTGTGAAGATCTGGCTTAATTACATTGTAGCAGACTGACTAACATTTCTGAGTCGCAAAATGACTTACTAGCAAAACAAATCACGTGAATGAGTGAGAATTAATGGGGTTATATGTATATATTATATGAATACAGAGGCTGTGTCCACAGATCCATTCATGGCAACTGTTGGACAAGCTGTGGGTGTCATCCTCAGATTAGATTTCTCTGTAACAGTTTCTATGAATGTCACATTTGTAAGCATCTATAAACACATTCATAAGGCATTATAAGCATGTTTATAAATATTTATAAAAATAAATTACAGTGAATTGTCTTTTATAGCCATGCTTATTATACATTATGAATTGTTAATATACTGCATTTTAAGTGTTCATAACTTGTTATACAGTCAGTGGCAAAGAAGTCAGTCCCAGCTTGGAGAGTGTAAAGACTAAGTTTATTTACACCCTGAGGTTTCCAGTATTTTATCTCTCACTGCTGGTGCTGTTAGAGCTGCATCTTCTGGGCTTCAGTCCTGAATATTCAGATGCTCCAAACAGGCTGTCCAGCCTAGAATTACTGCTACATTGTGCTTTACTTAACCAGTGTCTCTCAAACCAAGTACCCATCAACCTCTCCACCAAACCCCCTCTGACATTACACATCATGTGCAGGAAGTTACTGTGGACTGAAGGCCTGGAGAGGGATATGCAGTGTTAAGTCAGTGCCAGGCTAATGGTGGTGCACATTAACAGTGGTGTACATTGAATTTCCCACATTGGGTAAAACACTGATGGCAGCACTAGTTTAAACAGCTGAAGCCTGTAATGAGCTTTATTGTTTCAATAAATCCTTCAGTGAATACTTCAACTTGATGCCTCACTCTTAACACTGGAGGAGCCTTTAGTACAGAATACGTCACTTAGAGTAGACAAATACAACTTATGAGCTTTTATAAAAAAAAATGTTAGGAACAGTACTTATAATGCATTATATTAACAAATTATATTGCATAATAATCACGGCTATAATGCAATGCATTTTAAAAATATTTAAAGTCCACGTTTATGATGCCTTGTGCATGCATTACAACATGTTATGAATGTGTTTATAGATGCTTACAAACATAGAAAGTGTTACCGTTTTCCCCATGACAAAAATGATTGGGATTCACAAAAGTTGTTGATATTGTGCCCTGCAGCTAACAAAGTTGGTTAAAAACTCAATACATTTGATCTTACATATATTTTCCGCTCAATGTTACTGGATTGTCTGAATTATGAGTTCATTAATGAGCCATAATATGAATTTGCAACACAGGAGCTAACACTGCTGCTGCTCAGTGTCTTATGACATCATAAGACAAGTAAGTACAAAAGACCCAAACAAACCAGCAGCCTTTGTAAAACATCCCAACATTGCAGCTGGTGTTATTATATTATAGTGAAATTTAATAGTAGACTTTGTTTTATGCAACGCCATTTCAGTGTGGCTTCAGAGGCCTATAGATAAAATGAAATGAGGAAATGGGTGCCAGGTGGGAGTTAGCTTGTGTTAGCTACATAGCATGGATGCAGCAATGTTCGTATTTCGATCCCTTAATGGCCACATAATTCAGAGGATCCATTGGCATTCAGTGGAACTATATAGCGCTGCTGTCTGAAGAAAACCTTGTATCTCTATTTTTGTCGTTTTTGAGTTTTTGGTATAATGTGAAAACGCTGGACCAAAATAACAAAACAAAATGACTTGGAAAAAAGTCTGGTTCCACCGACTTACATTAAAATTAAAGTAGGTTTTGTCCTTTTCCTGTATTCGTCCAACAACAGCAATATGTAGGACAAAACATGTCCAGTTTGGAATCTTTCTGTGTCCACAGGCCATAACAGAGATGAATTTTGAAATTCCCATTCATTTTTGCCATAGAGAAATTCAGCTCAGACGTAGACTTGGTACTGTGGGCATGATGCTGATTCCAGAGTGATGCCTGACTTCAAAGGCCTATAGATGAAATGAAATGAGGAGATGGGAGCAAGATGGCAAATCTGTTGTCATATTAAACAAAAAAACTAACATCATTATTGAGCTCAGTAGCATTCATCACATTTGTTGGGTTTGTTGTTATTCTGACTCGAAAAGTCTTTTGCAAACTCATTGTCTTAAATGATTTAAGCAATTAGCAAAGTCTGCATCACCAAACTCTTCGGAGAATTCTTCGTTAATGCAGAGGGGACTGAGGTCTAACAAGTTTATTTCTATAATTATGCAGCAAATAAATGCAAAACACCATTTTGCTCAAATGTATTAAGCTACATTAATGCCTCCTCTTTACTGCCAATACATATACTTATGTCATTTTCTCTTCAGCGTGTTATCTACATTATTTCCACCCTCATTGCGACTGGGCCAATCACTTCTTTACTGACACCAGCCAGTGTTTGTAAATGGCTTGCTTCCTACAGCAATGGCCAGATGGCTCAGATTAGACAAGAGTCAATCATTTCTGAGATTGTTTCTGTTTTTTTTGTCATTCTGTTCATAAACTGTTTATAGTCTGGGAGTAACCAACTGATCACCTGCGAGGCTACACGCTGACATCAGGGTTGACATCACAAAAAACATGCAATTTGCATCAAAACATAGCCATTAGCATTGGGATAACATGTTATTACCTGATAAAATAGTAATAGAACTGATGACAGGCACAAACAAAACCACCACTGGGAGGCATTTTGAGCAAATAATTCTTCACTTTGTAGGACTCATTCATTTTAAGTAGCTCTAGCTTAGTAATTAAGGCATTATAAACACAATGGTAAGTGCTGCATGATTTGCCTTCAAAGAGTGAGTAAGATAAACCCAAAAGGTTGAAGCACGCGCAGTTGTTATATTTAAAGGTGAAACTGGAAACTCAGTGTTCATCCTAATGTGTTTAGATTGAATGGGATCCTCTACTGCTACTGAACACGTGTGGGCGGAGCCTGGACAGGTTAATTGATAAATGCCCCTTGGTGTTATTGTGTAAGGGTTTGCCGGCTTCCATGCTGTGGTCCTCTGTGTGTGTGTGCCGCCACCTCTGATGGTGTTTGTACTAATGTTGGCTGAGTGAATGAAGGTGCGGGGCTTCCCCCACTCAGAGTCGTTTACAAAGACGACAGCTGAAGCTTCAGTGCTGGCGGACATGAATGCAACACACAGCAGGAAGACCAGCTGGATCTCTGCCAAGAGCTGCAGGATTTCAATAGCAATGACTGTAAAACAGTCCTAAAAATAAAACACCTGAAGCAGGGAGAGAGAGAGAGAGAGAGACAGAGAGAGAAAGAGAGGGAGAGAGCTGGAGAGAGGGAGAGAAAGAGAGAGAGAGACAGAGAGAGGGATATAAAATGACCCCCACTCACATCATTGTAAAGCTCTGCAGTACCAGGAGTTGAGCAAAGACAACAGTCCCCTCACTCAGCTGGTCCTGAACTACACACTAACCTGCACTAACACACACTCACGCACACTAACACACACTAACACTCAACAGGCTCAGGCAATGTTATCTGGCCCTAAAAAGACAGTACACTGTGGCAGAGTACCTGAATACGGTGACTGATCTGAGACTGAGGACCACCCTGACGAGGTACAGACTCAGTCAACACAGTCTGGCTGTCGAGAGCGGCAGGCACAGGAGATCCTGGCTGCCTCAGGAAAAAAGAACATGCCAGCAGTGCGAACTGAATAAAACAGAGACAGAGCTGCACTTCCTGACCGAGTGCCCGAAATTCACTGAGATCCACAAAGAGTTCTTTACAAAAATCAACAACAAACATCCCACATTTACCAGCCTGTCTCACACAGAGAAACTGCCGTATCTGTTAGGAGAGCACAGAGAGAGCAGCTCTCGCAGCTCAGTACACCCTGACCTGCCACCGGAAGAGGGACAGTGAGTGACTATGTCTCATACACACACACACTCACACAAATACACACACACACACACACACACACACACACACACACACACACACACACACACACACACACACACACACACACACACACTCACACAAATACACACACAAATATATACACAAATATATACACACGGATACACACACAAACACAAATACACACATATGTACTAATTGTTTTGTTTTTAATTATATCATGTCATTTTAAATTGACATCTACAATTTAGCAATTTTGCAATGTTTAAAATTTTAAGATCATTTTTTTCCTTAAATTCCTAGAATCTAATGTGTTCATCTCTTAAATTGCTGATGATCTGTTGATGTTCTGATGCTCAAAATCTTTGGCAAGTTTTGTCAGTACAAATGTAGCATATTGTCATGCTAATAAAGCACCTTAAATTAAAATTGGGTGGAGAGAGAGAGAGAGAGAGAGAGAGAGAGAGAGGGAGAGAGGAGAGAAGGAGAGTGAGTGGAGAGAGAGAGTTAGAGAGAGAGAGAGAGAGGTAGAGAGAGAGAGAGGAGAGAGAGAGAGAGAGAGAGAGAGAGAGAGAGGAGAGCAGGAAAGAGTGAGAGAGGAGAGAAGGAGAGGGAGAGAAGAGAGAAGGAGAGTGAGTGAGAGAGACATGGAGAGGAGAGAGAGAGAGAGAAGAGAAAGACAGAGTTAGAGAGAGAGAGAGAGAGAGGAGTGAGAAATGTGGAGAGACAGGGAGAGAGAGAGGAGAGAGAGAGTTAGAGAAAGAGAGAGAGGTGGAGGGAGAGAGAGAGAGAGAATTAACAGTTGATCAAATTTAAATCATAATTAAATATCTTATCTCCTTCTTCTTCTTCTTCTTCTTCTTCTTCTTTCGGCTGCTCCCTTTAGGGGTCGCCACAGCAGATCACCTGCCTCCATCTTGCCCTATCCACTGCCTCCTCTACTTTTACACCAACCATCTCCATGTCCACCTTCACTACAATAAACCTTCTCTGAAACAGTTATGTCATAGAAGAACCCAGAAACCTTTCACTGGGTGATTCTTTAAAGAGCCTTTTTTGTAAATAAGAAGCAGAAGCAGAGCAGCTCAACTTGCCTGTAGTAGAGCACAAGAGCTTTTACGATGAGCAACACGGTGTGTTGTTCTGTTTTCTTTCCTCGTTAACAGAGATAAAACCAAATCTGACCTGAAGTGAAAGCTCCACTGTGTTAAAATCCACCTCCAAAGATATCCCTCTTGTTTGGCGTTTAATCAGTTGTACCTTGCAAACCCTGCAACAAACACTTTCTGAGTTAGTTGCCACCACTGGTAAAATGGCATGTGTCTTGTTTTACATCTTTGTAGCATTTGCATCTGTTTCTGGTTCTTCTGAAATATTCAGTGTGTGCAATTAAAACCCTTCCTGCCACGTTTCAAAGGCAGAGAGTCCTCCTGCATTTTAATGAAGGTGTGTCAGGCTGCAGAACAGATTTGATAGTAAACGGAGCCACAGGTTAGGTTTCCAGGCGAAACCTCCTTCCAGATGGACTGATTCTGAAATGAAGGGAAGTGTAAATAATATTTCTGGTCCAGTGCTGAAACATTTCCTCACTGGTGGAAGGTAACGGATGCTAATTTGAAAGATTCAACAATAGAAAACTAGAGCACAAAACGTCTGCTCCACTGGTTTGAGTTTAGTATGAATTTATTTTAAATTCAAATTTAGTTATTTTATATGCAACACTTACAAAATACCCTGCATGGTGAAGATAGTTGATGCCTATTTTTAATCCTAATCTTAAAAATACACAAACAAACATAAAACAGTATTAAATATCTGTTCTATTTCCAAAATATGCAAAGACTTTTATTAACCCCTTAAATCCCAGGCTTAATACATACTAATGCTTATTGTTCAGTAACTACAGGGACTTCAGTGCAAACCAACCGAGCTATTCTTATATACAGGTTATAGAAGTGTGTAATAAAACTTGACCCTGACCACTTAAGGGGTTAATACAGCATCTGGCCCAGCATACTACAACATGCAGGACCATAAAGGAGAGCCACTGTCTTAACAAAGCTAACATATCTCATTTTTACTGACCACAGCTACAAACTGTTCCCAGGTTTATTCACCAAATGTGAGAAGAGCTAAAAGCTTCATTCACACCCAGCATTAACGTATGTCACAGGTGATCCAACAGCACTTGTGGACAGAGCAGGGGTCCAATTCATGTCCAAACTGCACTGTTTCTATCATTCAAACCACCTTCTGAGGTGGCCAGGAACACATTTCTAGCTCTCCCAATGCATCCACCACAGCAATTAAGGACCATTTAATCAACTGTCTCATCACAGCAGAGACAAACACAGCTGCATCGTTTCTTTCTTCTCCTCCTCTTTCACTTGTTTATAAGTTGCACTGGCCATCCATGCAGTCTAAACATGTCCAACAGCCCATACATTTACATGAACAAGGACTCACAGGAATGTTTTGTCTGTCCACTTTACACTTGTGGTCAGATCACTTGAGACAGATGTGAATACCAAGCATGAACAGTACAAAGTGACCACATTAGACAACACATGATATAGTATAGATGCATTTTGCTGACCTTAACCCTGAACCCACTAATAAGTATAGCCTTTTATACTGGCCAAGCGATGCTATGTCTTCTCTTGTCGCAAGCATCATCCCACTAGAAGCATGGTAAGGTAACACAATGACCATGCCATTGAGTTTTCCTAAGAATTTGGAAGATAATTTGATTGTAATACACAAGAAACACTTTCTTTCATTCCTAAAAAACGGTCAATGGATGATGCCCAATCCTATCAAGAATCGACAGTCTATTTGTAGCCCATAAGGCACAAGCCCCAGTGCCAAAATTCTCTGGTTATTCTCCAATATAAAAATTACGAGAGTTAAGCCTCTAATATTGTTGGTGAAATTTGTATTTATGTATGACTCAATGAGCTTCAGAGACCCCTGCTTGGACCCCTGCTCTGTCCAGTCTAACAGCCTATAAAGTACAAGCCCCAGTGCCACCCAGCAACCCCCACTCCGACACGCCATTGCACTAGGCCAAGCTATAAAACATAGGTTTATTGAGATTTAACATTAGAGCAGCACTGGTGTTTATCAGTCTCTGTTTCATATTAGAACTTAAAGAAAAAGACACAATGAACTTCAGAGAAGATTTGGACCCTGCTCTGTCCAGTCTAAAAGCCCATGAACAAAAAGCCCCAGTTTTGTTAAAACCTTAATTTTGCATCTTTTACATAGATTGAAAAATGCCAGTTGGCCGTTATGCTATTTAACGTGTGAATAGAAACGGACCTGTAAAGTTACTATTTGGAGATACAAGGTTTTATTCCGGCTGCAACGATATGCAAACAAATCTGCAGTGCAACTCACATGGAATAATAATAATGCTACAGTATTTAACTCTTTAGTTCCCGACAGAGTTTGAAAAAACTCTTGTGGATTACTGATTACTTTTCAGTCAGAGAGGCTCATTTGTCTGTTTTAAACAAAAAGAGAAGTTTTAATTTAAGGGGGAGCGTCATCGCTTTCATATGAATGTAACACCAAGAGATAGAAATGGAAACTGAGGGAGAAAATGATGGGTAATGTTACTGTAATGCGGAAAACACATAATATATAAACAAAGAACCAATTCCCATAAATAATGAATGGAGATGTAGAATGAAGTGTCGGCAGGAATGATGTTCACGCGATGCCATACCCCTGCAATGTTAGGTAAAGGCTGATATTTCACACATCCCACCTTTTCTTAGGCTAAAAAAGGAAGTCAAAGGTTTTTAAATGGTAAACAGCTTTTAAAGAACGAGAAATAGCCAAGTAAACCTTCATTTGTTTAGCTTATGTTGTGACTGTTGACTTTCATTCAGGTAAAGAAGCTGAGCATCCTCAGGAACTTGTTTAGCCAATCTGTGGAGCTCAGCATAGCTAATCATTGAGCTGATTCTTATAAGATCTGAGCTTAAACTTACTACTGCATCATCACTGCTACTTAGATCAGACTCTTTTGTCTCCTAGTCTGACATTAGTTACAGTGCATTTAATAAGAGGGAACTATTTGTGCATTCATTTGTTTGGCTTATGTTTTGACTGCTAGTCAACATTCAGGTAAAGATGAAAATTGAATGAAAATGAAAATTCATAAAACAGTTGTTGGATCAAATACTGCTTGAAGCCTTTGTTTTATGGGGGACAGTCGTGTGCTGGAGATTAGGGAACCAACCTCATGACCAGAAGGTCGCCGGCTCCATCCCCTTAGCCTGAATAGTCCTTGAGCCACGCACCTAACCCGCAACTGCTCCCTGGGCGCCTTGGTTAGGGGTGCTCACTGCCCCTGAGTGTGTGTGTGTGTGCATTCACTAGTGCATATGTGGCGTTTCACTGCACGGATGGGTTAAAATGCGGAGGTGAAATTACCCCATTGTGGGATTAATAGGGGTAACATAAACTTAAGCTGAGCATCTTCAGTCACTCAGAGCGCAGCTTCTGATTCTTATGAAATATGAACTGCTGTAAATCTACACAAATCTTTTATAAAACATTGAAACTGCAATGCTGTCCGCAATCCGGAGTGCCGTAAAAGTTAGCAAAGCAATTTGAAATTGGCTATTTGTTCAGCAAATGAGCTAAATGACTATGAAAACACACAAATAAACAAAAATTTTAAAAGAACTATGTCTTAAACTCACTTCTGCATCATAACTGCTGTTAGAAAAGAAAAATCAGACTCTTTTTTCTCCTGGTCTGATGTTACTTATAGCACATCTTAATAGCTTCTTGGCCTCAAAAAAGAGGGATGAATAAATGCAGAAAACTATGTATGCATAAAAAATAACTTAAAATAGTTATGTGATGAAGATCAATGTATTTTCTCAGCTTTCTATTGGAATTCACCTCAGAATATGATGGCCATTACACTGACCTGCAGAGTGGACAGCAGAGGCCACTGTGGAGTCTACAGGGTTAAAGGGATGAAAGGATATGCTTGGTGTATGAAGCAGGCCATCGTCATGTTGATTATGATTGGGCAACCACCAAAATGTAGGGTTTGCCCATTATTCTTAGTTTTTATCACTACATCCCTGAATGCATCTCCGTACTTGGAAAAGTGGAACAAATTTAACGACTCTGATTTTGTTTGGACTCCCCGGCTTGTGGCCATTTATCAAACCTATAGCAGAAATAGCTTTTATAGTACATTAATATCACACTTCATACATCCAATATACAACTCAATGCATTAAAAGCGCTATGCAGTGGCCATGTGCCCCTCGAGTGCCACATATTTCATAATTATGATTTTGACATTATGACTTGACAAGTGGAAAATTGCATATGACTGAATGATGATCGGTAATGCATATAAATGAGATGGCTCAGTCAACCACAAGCGCCTTGGTGTTCGAAGCTTTTAACAGAGCGGTACGGCTGTTATGGAAATCCCACCGCTTGCAGCCAGCCATCACGATGCATGAGAGTGGGTCTTTAAAAGCTGGAACAATATGATGATCCCTCGTCTTTCAGAGTCACTAATGTGTGATCATTTTAATATCTGTCGCTGATGATAATGTCGCTCATGCATTGTTTAATATTCACGCATATTAAACATTCTCTTTTGTTGCAGAGGTTCATATTTGATCTGAAGTTGCCGTGTTGAATACACTAAATCTGGAATGTTAGCACTGATTATAATAGTATTCAACCAAATACAGCACTGTGCAAAAGTCAGAGACCACCCGGATTATTTCACTTTCACACTAAAGAGCCATTCGATATAAGCTATTTATTTTTTTTGTCTCAGAAAGAAAAGCACAAAACATGTATTTTCACAACTTGCAGATTTTTATAATATCAAATCCTTCCGTATTTAGTGTGTTCACCCTTTGCTTTTAATACAGCTTCTATTCTTTTTCTTTCGTGAGGGCAATGGGATGTTTTTGCACACCTCCAGAAGTTCAGTCTTAGGAGTTGGTTGCATTTTCTGCTTCTCATGATTGAAGTAATGCCAAACACATTCAGTTATGTTGAAGTCTGGACTCTGGGGTGGTAAGTCAATTGCTCTGAGAACATCAGCAGCTTCTTTATTTGATTTGAAAATGTTCTTTTTTGCCTCCTCCTTTTCTTAGTGAGGGCTTCTCGACAGTTACATATCCTTTCACACCCATAGCACTGACATGTCTTCTGTGGAAGGATGGCTGTGGATGTTTTCAGATCTCAGGCAGCTTAATTTTCTCCTCTCTCTCTCAAAGATGAAAGCCGTAAGTGCTGTTTAGCTGATGGGGACAGACTTGGTGGTCCACCAGGCCTTGCACAGTTATTAGTTCCATTAGTCCCCCGAAACAGTTTTAAAAAAGAACTCTTGTCCTTTGACTTTCTTCTTTCTTATGTAAGTGGATTATCAAATATCTAATCAAATTAATAATGTGTGCTTAACGGCTGAATGGAAATGAAATAAATGAAGGAATAAATGAAGTTTATCTTCTACAGTGCTGTAAGTGCTTAATGTTGGCTATGGTTATTTTCCAATGTGAGCTCAGAGAGTTAAGCCCCTTATATTTTTGGTGAAACATGTTTATGTGTGACTCTCTTTCAGAGATCCGTGAGGCGTTTAAGGTGTTCGATCGGGATGGGAACGGGTTCATCTCGAAGCAGGAGCTGGGCATGGCCATGCGCTCTCTGGGCTACATGCCCAATGAAGTGGAGCTGGAGGTCATCATCCAGAGACTGGACATGGACGGTGAGAAGAAACACTCTGTCAGCTTCACAGAGAAAAAAAACACTACCAAACCATAGTTTATGAACTTTTGTCCAAAAGTTTCTAGATACCTACTCATTTGACATTTCTTTGGAAATCAAGGGTATTAATATGGAGTTGGCCCCCTATGCTGCAGTAACAGCCTCTCTTCTTTGAAGAAGGCTTTATACTAGACGTTGGAACATTGCTGTGAGGATTTGATTGCATTCAGCCACAAGAGCATTAGTTAGGTCAGGTACTGGTGTTGGATTATCAGTTCTGGATCACTCCAGAAATATTGAATGGAGCTTTTCTCCATATGATGCAGTTCCTTTGCTCCACAGCCTGGTGCCAGGGGACTATATACTCTTTATAGCAGATACTTGATATGGTGACCTCACGCTTATGTGTGCAGCTGCTTGAGAGCATCCTGTTTTATTGCCAGTGCTTTTCTATGGAGATTATATGAGCTGTTTGTGCAAAAATGAACACCTGTGTTAGTAACACACTACAAAAAAATGGTTCCTTGCCAAGTAAAATTATCTTAAATAGTCAATAAATCTAATATTTCTCCTGTAGTGATTGTTCTAAGATTAATTTACCTTTTTACTTGTTTTAAGTCATTTTATTAAGTTAAATTATCTCACTGATATCTCACAGATAATGTTGCTTGTACAAATAAGCTAGATAATCTTATTATAATTGCACAATCATCTCAAAATGGGAAATGTTATATATATATATATATATATATATATATATATATTGACTAGATTTAAGAACATGGCCCTTATAGTAGCCAAATATAATCATTAGAAGAGGTGTTTGGATACTTTTGTACATATAGTGTTAGCAGTTTAACCACATTTTCCAGAATATTCTATTGTTTTGCATTACTTTTATTCTTGCACAGAAGAAGTCAGTCAAGTCTTCATACTTTGCACATTTTTATTCTTTTCCATACTTCAAAAGCCCTAGCCCAGCACAGGAGGAGCTTGTGAATTAGTTAATGAGTCGATAGCATAGTCTATGAAAAAAGCCTTTAAATTCTTTACAAATTCATTTAAAGTACCTATATGACCACCTCAATTAATTTATATTTTGCTGTTGTCAGAAGAACACCTCATATCTCCAAAGTGGTAACTTTAGAGGAGAAGGAAAAAACCTACTTTACTTTTAATGTAAGTCAATGGAACCAGAATTTTTTCCAAGTCATTTTGGGCCGTTTCTTTTGGTCCATTCATCATGAAATTTACACACAATGTAAAGGGCAACAGGTATTTCCAAATTATGTAAAAAACTGAAAAAAGTCAAAATTGGAGATATGGGGTTTACTTCCGACAGTAATGATATGCTATTTTATCCATCAAGTGTAGAAAAAACTAATGCTGGATCACAAATGACTCCCTAATATAATCCTTATATAGTGCACCATGCAAGACATGGAACCTGTGCTGAAGTCCACAGTCTTTCTATTAGACAAATGATGCTCTATTTGCTTATAGACATTGTTATTTCATGACCAACATAGTGCACTACATAAGCAGTAGAGAGCCATTTGAGATTCATACTCCTCGTAACAAACCTGCAGTGAGAACAGCAGTGGCAGTAAACTAGTGGGACTCACTAAACTAAGAAATAGTGGAAAGATGCTACTGAGGAACATAGAATGCCTGTCATACACTATCTTGATCATGCAGAGCTGTTTTTACCTCTTTCTTGAAGCTGAATAAGTTTTGCTCATAACTAAGTAGAAGATCACAATGTTAAAACTATTAAAAACATTATACGGTAAGCTAAACTTTATCTGAGTTACTGTATTTGTTAACGTTCATTTTAATATAATTTCTAATGAAAAATAACTTTACAGAACAATTTAATTTAAATTAAAACAGGTTTAGCATTAGCTCATCTGAAGGGGTAGCATCAAAGATCCTCCTTATTGATATGAAAGTTTCCTTCTACAGTGTTATTTTTAATAGGAAAATGTTTCAAATGCACTCCTGTATTGAATTTCCCTTGATATGCCTGAACTTTTTAGTCTGTTTTTTAAAAAAAAAAAATTATGAGCTGAAATTTTGATGGACATGGCAACAGTAATCAAGGGAGGTGGGACTTTGCATATAGTCAAATGAGTTGACAAAGCCTTCAGGAGCCAATCCTTCAGTCTTGCCATTGAACAGATGTTACAGATACATGCAGTATCCTCCAGGCTTATCCACAATACTAAAATAAACACCATGCTCATGCTCTCTCTCTCTCTCTCTCTCTCTCTTTCGCTCTCTCTCTCGCTCTCTTGCTCTCTCTCTCAGGCGATGGACAGGTGGATTTTGAGGAGTTTGTAACACTGCTTGGCCCGAAGCTCTCAGCTGCTGGAATGCCTGACAAGTTCAATGGAACAGGTTTTGACTCTGTTTTCTGGAAGGTGATTATTTGGCACCTCACTCTTATTAAAACTGACAACAGACACACACTCTTCTGCTGCTGTCTCTCGCACACACACACACACACACACACACACACACACACACACACACACACACACACACACAACAGACCAAATCAGGAACTTAAACGCCCTCCTACTCACTCTGCAGTTAACCGCTCATTAAGCAGTCAAACAGAGAGGTGCTTTGCAAATTGCTGCAAATTGCATCCACAGCGCTGCTCATGTATTTTAAGCTTTAGATAATGTGCAGATATCAAATCTACATTTTGTGGGTATCTTCATGTACATTAATATAGTTGATAGAACTCAATGACACTGTCCACACCTTGCATTGACGTGTTAGGGTCCAGATCGTGTCTGGATATGCTTTAGTTGGATTCTAATTACACTTTTGACCAAAATGTGTGACCAGATCAGATGTGATTTTTCATCAATATGTGCATCATTTCAGTTTACTGAAAGTTTAGTGAATTTTGTTTACTTTTTTCCTGTAAGTTGACAAGCAGGGCTTGGACAGAGTGCAGTCCTACATCATCTTTCATTTCCATGTTTACCCTCTCACCTATTCCGTTATCGCTCACATAAAATGTGGTCAAGATCTGTCTCTGACCACCTCCGAATGCGGTTTCAGTGATCTGATATTAATCCGATCGCAGTGACAATGTAAGTTTTACAGAATCATCATTCAGTAAACGCTTAAATTAAAATCCAAACCCTGAATATCAATGAAGAGCAGTTTAGCGTCTTCGCTGTCTGTTTTATAATGTCATTCTCCCTTGTTTTGTAGTGTGATATGCAGAAGCTCACAGTGGAGGAGCTGAAGCGGCTCCTGTACGACACATTCTGTGACCACCTGTCCATGAAAGACATCGAGAACATCATCATGACGGAGGAAAACCACATCGAGAACCCTGAGGACTGTCAAGTGGACATCGACTGTAAGAGTTCATTAAAGTTGTCAGTGTGTGCTTCTGTATGTGATGTCAGTATCTACGTCATTAGAAACATCTACACTGTAATTTCACTTACTGGCCACTTTGTTAGAAACACCTACCCTGTACTTCCCCTCTCTGGCCATTTTATTAGAAACACTTACCCTATATTTTTACCCTATATTTTCACTCATTGGCCATTTCGTATGAATACCTACCCTGTACTTTCACTCAGCGGCCCCTTTGAAAGAAACATCTACCCTTTATTTTCACGTGTTGGCCACTTTGTTAGAAACACCTGCCCTGTACTTTCACTTGCTGGTCTTTTTATTAGAAATCACTACCTTATAGTTGTGCTATATATGTGTACTGTTGCTGCACACTGTCAGGCATCCTCTAACTCATCAGTTATTGGTCATTTTCTGATCACAGGACCATTGTTCCATTATTTTATGAGGTGGAGCACCTTCAGTACAGCAGTGATTCATTTCATAGTACACCAATCAGGCATAACATTATGACCACCTCCTTGTTTCTACGCTCATTGTCCATTTTATCTGCTCCACTTACTGTATAGCTGCACTTTGTAGTTCTACCGTTAAAGACTGTAGTCCATCTGTTTCACTGGACAGTGAGTGTTAAAAACTCCTGTGTCTGATCCACTCGCACCAGCACAACACACACTAACACACCACCACATCAGTGTTACTGCAGTGCTGAGAATGATCCATCATCCAAGTAATACCTGCTCTGTGAGGGTACAGAACAGGGTAAAAGGGGGCTAACAAAGTATCAGAGAAACAGATGGACTACAGTCTGTAACTGTAGAACTACAAAGTGCAGCTATACAGTAAGTGGACAATGAGTGTAGGAACAAGGTCATAATGTTATGCCTGATCGGTGTATGTACTCATTCCCTTTTTCCTGGTTCTTTCTGCAGCATCAAGTCCGACCCAGCAGGTGAAGCAGACGTGCGTGAGAAAGAGTCTTATCTGCGCCTTTGCCATTGCTTTCATCATCAGCGTTATGCTCATCGCAGCCAATCAGGTGCTCCGCAGCGGTATGAAATAACACTGTCGTCCAGTCACAAACCAGAGAACAGTGAACACTGACAAATGACTAAAAGCAACATTGGCAAAAAAAACAAATCTATAAACAAACATTCACACCAGTCCAAACAATGACTGTGATCTGATCTAGACTGTTTAATCTACCAGCCAAGCTTCTCAATGGAAACCACAGAGCATAGACCTACTGAAAGAAAGAAATCATAAACATAAAGGAAAGAAAAGGAGCTAAGAGGTTTCATGGGATCCACATGATGAACAGGACATGTGAGTTCAGAAACGATTAACTCTGCTCCTTTACCTTCTTGCTGGACCATCCACCCTGGACATTGGAGATGCATGGAAACCTCAAGGATCCTCCTGCTCCTCAGTGCATGAAGTGATGCATGGATTTACAGTAGTCTATTAGCACCTGTAGAGCTCAGCTGTGCATCCCTTCATCTGTATATCACATCTGGACACGATGTGTAACAGTAATGGCCCGTCATGTGTGTAGGACAGTAGAGGAGTTGGAGGTGTTGTTTTAGAACTGAAAGTGAAGGTGTATCCATACAGTGTATTTTGATCCATTTGCATGATTCTAAGGGCTGTTTAGGATATGCTCATGCTGTAAAATTGTGTGTTACGTGTTGTTTATCGATTACTGTGGGTTCTTACCTTCTGCACTGAGCAGATTATAGTAATACTCCACACTGCCAAAGGGGGGCACAACAGCCCTGAAGTAATGTTTTGAGTTTGAGTCGAAGAAGTTATAACACTGAGACCTTGTGAGACGTTTGTAGTTTCTTATTTCTTTGGAACTGGCAACTGAGAGTTGAACCTTTGAAATAATGTTTAAAAGCATTGTCTGTTGGGTTATTGGGTAGATATGCATGTTGGCTAGTTGTTTAAGGGCCAAACCTGTTCCATGATCTGAACATAGCTGACCCTAGGCCTAACCCTACTTGTAAACTTTGCCAAGGCTGTGCTTGTAATCCACAGTCTATTTAATAAGTGTAATATTAAATTGTGTCATAGATGCACCTATTAGAGACCTGGCAGATGTATGGCATGGTACTGAACCCACTACTCCAGAGGCACATCCCCAGAACTGGCCCCCATAATGTTACCTTGATTTATACTATATATATATATTATATAGTATATACACTGATTTATTACTAATATTCAGGAAAAATGGCTAGCTTGCTTAGTTAATGATTCATGAGTAATATTCTAAGCATATCAGGGTCATTTCTATTGGTCCACACATTATGAAATGTTCTCACAGTGTCTTTCCTTACTTGCTTAACTGGAATTTGTCGAATAAAAAAGCTTAAGCAAACTTAGCTGGCTAATGTTTGCAAAGACAAATGGCTGGCTAGCTAAGCTAGTGATTCTTGAGTAGTATTCCAAGTCATTTTGGGCCATTTCCATTGGTCTGTTCATCTTGGAATGTCCACACTGTGTTATTAATATGCCTGCTGGACAAATCAGCATATCACCAGAAAAACCAGCATATGGTGGGTTTGGAAGTTGCTGTGCTGGCTAGCACCAGTGGGAGCTATGCTGATCATTGGGATAGTGTAGTGGTTAACACCTCTGCCTTCTAAATTGTAGACTGGGGTTCAATCCCCACCAGGGCAAGTACCCTACACTATACCAATAAGAGTCCTTGGGCAAGACTCCTAACACCGCCTTGGCCTACCTGTGTAAAAATGATCAAATTATAAGTCGCTCTGGATAAGAGTGTCAGCCAAATGCAAATGTGATTAGCCAGCATCAGCACCAATCTAACATTGGTCACTATTATAATTTTCAAAGCAATTTAACAGAGATGTGCATCAAATGTATTACCTGAAATTGGGCGTCATTGAAGGAAATATTTGTGGTTTAACTAAAAGAAAATTATGATGATCAAGTGGCTTCATGTTACCTTGTATAGAACAATGTGATGAGCAATGTAGGTCTCTAATATTTACAGCTATGGTGTTGTGCATATGGGGTCAAAAGAAAGGAAAGTGATGGTAAAGATGAAAGATGGGGTTAAACTCAGGACTTCTAGATGTACAGCAATACCTGTGACTTGACCAAGATTGACCAGCTGTGTTGTATGAACTGCTGTTAAGGATTGTACACCACTACCACCAACAACAATAACAACAACAACTCTCTCCCACACACAAATAACACAAACAAATCAAATGAAAAAAATCAAAGGGTCAACTTTCGGTTCCCAGTTCCTGGAAAAAAGCGAACCGTGTCTGCTTCAGGAGACACTCTGTTAATCATGTGAATATCAACAGCACTATGCATTTTAAGGTTTGATTGACATAGTCAGTGCTATCGGTCAGTCTACATGTACAGTAACTGTTTTCCATAGTTACCCATACTTACCTTTGCACTGTTTATGTGTTTCTACAGCGATATATGGTGTCAAAGATGATGTCATTGGAGAAGAGTGGGCTGAATGCATCTTAGAAACTTGGCAACATTCTACTGTGACTTTTGCATTTGCCCATATAAAATGCAATATATTGAAAATATGTTGTAATATATAGTTGTATGCAAATGTTTAAACACTCTCAGTCAAATTGCATTTTTTATTGAGTTAAAATAGCACATATCTTTTATAGAAAACACATTTTAACATGTCATATTTCAAAAGTCAGTGCATGGTTTTTATTCGTATGCTGAGGTTCACATATTGGCAAACATAAAATATCAAATGTGCCATAAAATGTGCACAGGTCTCATTTCATGTTTCATTATTTTTCTACAATGTGTCAGTAAAAAAACAAGAATTATGCATTAAAATGTGCAGAAGGGTGTTAAATGCAGAGAATGTGTAATGTGTAACATGTATATTCAAACATATTCTACTAAATTTATGAAATGTAAAATTAGAAAATTTCATAGATCTGAAATAGTAATGGGAAAATTTTCTTCATTCTAATATACATTTAAATGAACTCTAATGTACAGTCATTCTGAACCCTTGTTATTGGTCCATTCCTTATGATTTAATCAAAAACAGAGAGTTTATGATGAGGTTATGTTTTTGGCATGGTAGTGAGAATATATTACAGTATATTCCCATATTACTATAATATATTCTGACAGCATATTCCAATATATTTAATTTTCATATGGGCAAATAGCTGTTAAACCAAATGCACCCAGTTTTTCATGATATGTTTTGGAAATCTGAGGATTATAATCATGTTGAATGTTTTTTGAGGAACAAGCACTGTAACAACCACATTTTATGTCCTGTATATATGGGCCATAACTAATTGTGCAGCCAGGGTAGTGTTCTGCTGTCAGACTCAGCAGCTGATTGGTGGTCTTGGGACAGTGTGGCCCACTGACAGCATCTAGAGTGTAAACCCATCTGAATCACAAAATGTGTCCCAAACAGTGTTGTGCTTTAAACTAAACCCGCTGGCGTTTAAATATGTAACAGCTGTAGCCCAGTTCACCTTGTTTTGCATGAAATAAGTGTCCGGGGGAAAATGATAGTTAAAGGCCTGCCTGGGGCATGAGCAGAATTAACTGGTAGCTACAGGCAGCTAGACGCTCATTGTGCTCACTGTGGCACATGTGTACTTATGAATCTGGACATCATGGCTTAACCGAAATATGCAATAGATAGGTACAACTGTATCCAAGGGCATGGTCACTATTTTCAAAGGGTATCTGATGAGGCAGGCCATGCTGCACTTACAGCGAAGTAAATCACTTCTGTCGTCAAGTGTTGAATTTTTTGGGGCAAATGCAAGCAGGTTTAGCTCCCCAGAGTAAAAGCAGAGCCAGTTTAGGAGAGCTTGGCCTATTCATCGTAGGATTATAGAGCTGAAACATGACTTGAAAATGCTGGAGGGGGCATGCAATGGCTCTCAATCAGTAGACGTAATTGGAACTAAGCCCACATTCAGATTGCAGGTAAAAGTGGATGTCCAGTTCAGATTTTGTTCTTTCATTTTCACAGCATACTATCAAATGTGACCACCAGTTTGTTATTCATCAGTTTAATCTTTGGTGCACCTGTTCCATCAAACTCATATCTGGTAGGAGTATGAAGTTGATGAAATTGAGCACAACAGTTAAACAACCTGAAAACAACCTGTTAACAACCTATTTGTAGTTAACTAACCCATTTTTTTTGATCAGTCACGGTCTGTGAGGCCTGTAATAAGAACAAAAACTGGAATATAACCATAAAACTAACAATCCAGTACAAAAGTGGATATACTTATTTGACATGCAAACTGGTATAAATGAAAGTTGCATATATTCCATGTTCCAATTAAAGATAAATTACACTGTGCTTTAGTTTTATACTACTGACGCTACCCAAAAATAAGACATTACAAAACACAATTTTGCCTTTCATACACTGCAAAAAACAGCATTTAAATATGATAATCAAGGAAGAGAATCACATTACACATTCAGATCACTCTACTGTCTTTGTTCATTTCATGGTTTTTTTGCAGGCATTGTAATTTTAATTCGATAAAGTTTGGGCAGTAGGGGGAGCAGTATTCACCTACAAGCACAGCTAGTGGCTCACAACCCACTGAATGCTGTCACTGGACTGGTTCCCTAACAAAATATCTGCATGAATTAAAAATGGCAAATGATAGGTAAAGGTGCTGTTAGGCCGGCGCTTGCTTTCATGCACCAAACACAATTCACCATTTGTGCTCACATCCGCTCTTATTTCCACATCATACAAAAGTTTTATGAATCAGGTGGTCAAATCTGCACTCTTTTCTAAGCAACTTGATTTTTTTCAGTGTGAACTACATCTGATATCAGTCTTAACAGATCATGCTTCAGCACTAACTGACCACCTGACATGTTCATCCAACAAACAGCTGTGTGTATTAATGCAAGGAGTCCCACTTGATGTGGAAATGAAAAGATAAATATTGTATATCGTTTATCTTACTAAAATGCACTACTAAAAAGGCAAGATAGGAGAACTTTTAACCAAGTTTCAGTGAATGCTAGTGCCCTCAGATTGAGTTCACTCAAAAGATGCGGTGTAATAAGTTAACAAATAGTAAAAGTTGATTTTTTTTTACATTATTTTAAATTTGTATTCATTTTATTTTTGAAATTGTTTCAGCAGCACATATGAACATGACTCAAATCTGAATTGTGTTCACACTGTCACATAAAAACAAATGTGTCACATATGGAGGAAAACAGATGCGGCTCACTTTTACCTGCAATGTGAGTTAAGCCTAAATGCCTAAAATACCTTGCGCTCAGGAAACTCCTGCAAGTAGAAGGTATTTCTACATAAAATCAGTGCTACCTTGCCAATATCTGTTCTACGACACTAGCATTACTGAACATTAGTGCTGGCTGTTTGGCTGATTGCCCCGTGATGGACTGGCGACCTGTCCAGGGTGTATCCTGCCTTCCGCCCGAAGATTGCTGGAATAGGCTCCAGCATCCCCCCGCGACCCTGACGGAGAAGCGGCTTAGAAAATGGATGGATGGATGGATGTTTGGCTGATTGGTGAGAAGTTAATTTGCTGAGTAGTTCATACCATAATGATGACTTCATTATATTGTGCTTAAAGGCCCTGTTAAAAAAGTAGAAATGAAACAATATCAATACTGATATTAAAACCTTGAGTACTGGCCAATACAATTTTTCTTATTGTAAAACCATTAAGCTAGAAATCAAACTATTTTAATTGAAGTATTGCACTTTACTAAAACAAAAAATATTGAGCTGGATTTAAACGTTTTTCCCTCCAGTATCCAGTCCTGTTGAGAAGCATTAGGGCAGCAATTTTCAACAATTTTAAGCTATTCTGTGTTGAGAAAATGTGGACATTTGTTTGTAAATAAGCAACCTAACCATTTACAGATGATAAATGTAACAAAAACTGACCCCCGTAGGCCCACATTATTAGACTTTTTGTGCAGCGCCCTCTAGTGTCAGGTCAACCCAGAAGAGATAGTTGAAGGTAGTGGGGCTCCTTGATACAAGTTCTACTGACAGTGCCTGCAGAATTGTAGGCTACCTCCGAGCAATGAAACACTGATGACCACTGGTCTGAAATAGTTTCTAATAATAAACATTTTCAATCAGTGGAATTATCTCCTGAATGTGAACACATTTGTAAGGTGGCGTAACCTAACCTGAATGTTCCCGTGTTAGTCTGAGCAGTGTTCGTGTGCTGATGTGGTCCTATTTAAGGAGTTAATGTACAGAGAGGCATTGTACTTACTTGAAAGAAGAATGTGTCCCCTGAGAGCACGGGGTGTGTTCAATTAATGCGGGTTTTTAACAGATCAAGTGTCCACTATGGGTGAAAATAGAGTCTGCTTTGCTTGAACATGCCCACGGCTTTCTCCGAGGGAGTTCCATGGTTTGCATTATACGTCCCATTGGAATGCCGTTCCCATATGCACTGAAGCAATACATCAAAGATATGTTTCTCGAGGTGACGAGTGCATGTATATGGACAACTGCATACGTTTCTATGAGCTGTTGGGAGATTTCAAGGTGCAAAGAGGATTCTAATCTTTTCTCATCACTGATAAAGACCAATAGGTTTTGTTTCTTTATACAGCACTTTAAAATACTATTGTACACAGATTTTATGATTTCACATTGTCACTGGATCAATATTTATTGTAGATATATATATTAAATGGGCTTTTGTATTATATAAATGTTTATGTTTGTAGGCAATATATGTCCATAATGATTATTTTTGTTGAATAGACGGCAATATATAACACAGGCCTAAGGGATGTAAGGGTCATGTCTGTGTAGTTCTGTGGTATGTATGGCAAAAATAGGCTAAATGTTTGTCTAAGGTTCAAAATATTTGAATACTTGAGATTCAAGGCGTGTTGAATGTTGTTCAAAGTTTTTATTTGCCTTATACAGATTTCTTTTCTTTACTCTTGTTTACACTGACTACATTTTTATGAAACCCAAATCAGACTTTTCTTTACCTTTATTTGGGATGATATATTTTTTTGAATGTTTTTGATCAATGTGCCATAAATATATCAGTCAATGCACCTTGACATGCTCTGTTCCTGAGCTTGGGTAAATATAATGTGACACATACATTTGGGTCCACCCTGTGAAGTGTGTTTACCGACTGTCCTTCTGTAATACTGTAAAAGAATAAAAAGAAGGCTAGGCTAACCTGGCCTGACACCATGTTATACAACTTTATTATGTTAGCTTAAAATAAGGAAATAATGCAATAAATTCATATTTCATATTATATTCATATTATCTTTACAAGCTGTGACATTGGGACATTGTGTCCACTCACCAGCCTCTTTAGTGGAAACTCTTTCCGTGTTGCTCCACCTCTAACCATCCTCTGTCCTCTAACACTGGCCAGTTTCTGACCTCAGAGCTGCTCCTGGGTGGATAGCTTTGGCTGGTGGACTCCTCATGACCTAGAACTCTTACCACCTCGCACCACACAATGAAACTTACCATGTCAGTTTCACTGCTATGCGCAGAAAGATCCACCAGCCAAATAATGTCTGGTTAACAGCGGTCTTGTGGTCAGAAACTGACTGTTGATAAATGGAAGGCCATCTGAACAGACATGCATAACAACAGATAAAGTGGCCAGTCAGTGGAAGTGAAAGGTAGAGGTTTCCAATAAAGTGGCCAGTGAAGTACAAAGTAGACATTTCTAATTAAGTGACTAGTAAAAGGATGTGCAATGTAGACGTTTCCAATAAAGTGACCAATGAGTGGAAGTATAATATAAAGGTTTCTGACAAAATGATCAGTGAGTGGAAGTACAATATAGAGGTTTCCAGTAAAGTGACCAATGAATGGAAGTACAAGGTAAACGTTTCCAAAAGAGTGGCCAGTGAGAGGAAGTACAAGGTAGGGGTTTCAGATAAAGTGGCCAGTGAATGGAAATACAATGTAATGGTTTCCAAAAAGTGGCCAGTGAGTGGAAGTACAAGGTAGGGGTTTCAGATAAAGTGACCAGTGAATGGAAATGCAATGTAATGGTTTTGAAAAAGTGGCCAGTGAGTGGAAGTACAAAGTAGGGTTTAATAAAGTGGTATAAAGTGGTATAAAGGTATCGGTTGCTACTAAAGTGCCCCAGTGAATGCAAATTGTTACAGTTCATAGAATTCCATGAATACCACATTTAATCCAAGAGTTAGAAAGGAAAGCACTGCTAGAATCTTTACTCATACCTATTTTTGTAAAGCCACTTGGTTTTCTGGTGAGAAATAAAAGCGAAAATGTCATCACTTCTCCCATTTCACTGTAACTGTTCCATTCTTACTCTGTAGGTCAAAATCTGAAAGTAGTTGAACAGCGAGTAGATTTATCACACTGTCCCTGCGGTAGAGCGGGATGTTCTTAATCCCTACGGTCTGCTCTCATCCTCTTCTTTTTCACATCACCGGATTTCTCTGTTCCTCTCTCTTTCTTCCTCTCTCTCTCTGTTTCTCTCCATCTCTCTCAGTAGTTTAAACTAAAGCTGAGCTTTGTGTAAGTGTGGGTTAGATATGTAGATAGTGTGGGCTTACTGTGAGCTGAGAATAGAACTTCACTGACAAGGATGATGTTGGTGCTTTATCAGAGAAGTCAGGAAACAGTGTGTAACCATTTATTGCTCATTTGCTTTTTATGATACACCGAGGAGCTCTGCTCATTGAGACAGCAGTCTGAAAACAGGACATTATGTTCAGTTTATGCTGATCAAGAATTTGATGCTGATAAGAATTATATGTAAAAGGGAATGAAGACAATAGGCAAGCTGTTATATTTAAAGCAGCACATAGTTTAAAATCTAATAGGAATCAGCAGAGAAAGTGTCATTTTCATTCTATGGATACAGTTTCATTGTTATTATCTATTTATAACATATCAATAGCACATCAACTACAATGTAAAACAATTAAGGACAGTTATGTATTTGTGTAGTTTTATATATATATATATATATATATATATATATATATATATATATATATATATATATATATATATATATATATACAAATAAAATGTTGAGGTATTATTATTATTATTAGAATTTTCAATACTAAAACTACTACTAGTACTACTAGTACTACTACTAATAATAATAATATTAATTTAAAATGTAGTTGTGCACATCAGGGATGGTGGGTGTAGTGTAAATTGTGGGGCTGAGCCCTCTTTCTCTTTCAATGAAAGAAAGGCATGAAAATTAGGTGTCATTTTTTAGACTCAGTCTATATTATGATAATATTAAATTATGAATTTGCTAAGATGGGGCAGAATTACGTCTATCCTAAGCTGTAGATTCACACAGCCAGTCTGTGATTCCTGGTCAAATGCCTTGTGATGTAATATACAGACTGAAACATCTCCTAGAGTCAAATTATGAGTATATCATCATCACTTTGTGGAAACATTTTAACATGCCTCATCAGAGGATTGTGTTTATCCAATTCACACAGCTGCAATAATGCTGATTTACAAAAGATTATGGGATTTGCAGTGTTAGTTTAGCACCATGCTGCCAGCAGTGCTATAGCAGCAGTGCACAGACATTTAAAGCTAATCATAACAGACATTCAGGTAAGAGAAAGTTTATCATTTGGATGTACTGTTCAGTAATGATTTGAACTTCTGTTCATGTTGTTGTTGCTGATAAAAAAGTTTAAAAAGTTGTGAAATATACTGGGATTGTTCTGCTGCAGCAGTAGGTAATAGTGCACATCAATACTGAAACATTGAAGTGTGACCTGAAGTGAGCTGGACAGCTTTTTTCATTGATTTACTGCTGTAGCTGGGAAGAGGCTGTGTTGTTCCAGTGTGTGATCTATTGATGAGTTTTATTGTCTATGTCTTCTTATCCAGTATTACGACCAGCTGTCAGTGGAAATAGATGAGTGCAGTTCTTACTTTAAATAAACAAATACACACATAAATATGCAAAAGCAGGTACATAGACTAGTTTAATCAGAGGCCGAAAATCTAAATAGGTCAAAGCTCCACAGCAGCTCAATAGCAAACTCAATTCTCAATTCAGAAAGTATTCAATGCCAGTTCATTCTCTCTCTCTCTCTCTCTCTCTCTCTCTCTATCTGTCTACTGGCTGCCACACTGAGAAAGAGAAAAGCTGACTGAGTAGAATTGCAAAACATACTGAAACTATTACATCCGAAAAGAAATATGAAGGAGTTTTCCCACAGATGTGCTTGGAACAGCCAGTCCAGTAAATAGCTTGGAAATGTATTGCCACTGTAAGAACAAAACCTTGTATCTTCAAAATAGTAACGTTTATAGAAAAAAGAAATCTTTCGGTGTAGCTAGATTTTATTCCAAGCAATTTGGAATTATTTCTTTGGATTTTCATTGTGATTTGTCACTTCATTATAATGGGGCAGCTGAAATTTTCAAATTATGCCTGGCTGTAGTTATTATGTAAGGGCAATTACATGTAGACATGTAAACATACTTCTCTATGTAGGTTTGCATATACAGTCATAGAAATTACATGAATTACATGTTTTGTATCACATTGAATATATATATATATATATATATATATATATATATATATATATATATATATATATATATATATATAGTAACTCAGAGCAAAATGAATAGATAAATAGAAATGTTGCACTACAGTATGCAGCAAAAAGTCATATTTAACTGTGCTTGTAGAGGACATGATCTTATTTTCACTTAGACAATCAATAAAACTTGTATTACATTCTTAGCAGTGAATAATACAATTAAATAGCAAACTGCAAAAACACTCATTTTCCAGCCAGACAAATGCTCATTGTTATTATCGTTTTATTATCTATTTATAACATGCTAATAGCAGCTTCTTTACACAATTATAAGAACAAGTCAAGGAAATTAAATCTGTCATCTTTGTAAAATTTTCTGTCATGTGACTTTGAATATGCACCCTTATTTTTGTCAAATGATCTTCCTGTGCTGTATTTAGCCATATAGGGGTTTCTTGATCTAGTTATACTATCATATGATACTATACTATAATGTAAATAAGTAACAATCTGACTTTTTTCCTCTTTCCAGTAACCCGGTGACACGTAGGAGCCACTTATTATCGCATTCGGTCAAAGTTAGCCACCATACACCGTCAGGTGACATTAGACCTGCAAACTCACTGTGCTGTGAATTTCACTGACAGCAATAGATCCTCTACATGCCTGTCATTCAGTCTGTTCTATGTTGCCTGCTGAGAAATCTCCTGTTCCAGAGAGCCTCTTCCATACACAGCGAGATTTCAGCTATTGAGACTGATGTGTGTAAAAATGATGGTATGGCTTATGAATCATTTTCCTTCCCCTCTTCCCTCCCTCCCTCTCTCTCTCTCTCTCTCTCTCTCTCTCTCTCTTTCTCACCTGGAGGCCACGGAAAACACACATTTTCTCCTCCACAGCATAAATCAGTTGTAGCCAGAATAGTTTGAGGGCTGATAATAATCAGAAGTCCGTATGAACCACACACTCCATTTTTCCCCACTGCACATGTTGTGGCTTGTGAGGCGAAATAAGCAGCCTAAACCACAGCAGACTCCTCACGAGGGTTTGGCATCATTAATAAACATCAGAAGTGAAGCAAAGCATGTGAAATACCAGGACTAGTTCGAGTTTGGCTGCAAAAGTGCAACAAAATAAGTTCTGTGATAAATTCGGTGGTGTTCGGTTGCATTTTCCAGCCGCGTGGTTGGCTGAACTTGCCCATTTCCTCACATGTATTCATTTTGGTGTAGCACCAGGTGTTGCCAAAGATTGCATCAGTGCTGCCTTTTCCTGCATCTCATCAAAAATGAAGATGTGAAGTGAAATCGGACTGCAGAGGCCACGTCATGCCTGACATGCCATGTCACTTTTTCTCAGCCTGGGACATTCTGGCAGGTGAATTTACCCTTAAGGCCTTTGGATGCAGATTTGTTTGGATGTCAATCAATTAATAATTTCTTGCTCACAAGGATTCAGCAAAGCATTTTGGATCAAACTACAGCAGTTGCTGAATAATATGTCTTAATCGCGAAGCTAATGTGAATCAGAAACCACAGTGCATTTTCTTTTGTATACAGTGATATACCTCTAAATGAAACATGCTCTCTGAGTGCTTTCTCTCAATGATAGGTGGCAAGGTTAACTATGATACTGTTGGTTAGTATGGGTAATGCTTTCTTTTACACACCTTTGGCCCAGTCCCATTGTTGGGACTGAGCTACAAAAGGTAGAAATCTCCCTCTACGAATGAGACTTCTTCTTCTTCTTTCGGCTGCTCCCTTTAGGGGTCGCCACAGCGGATCATCTGCCTCCATCTTGCCCTATCTATTGCCTCCTCTACTTTCACACCAACCATCTCCATGTCCACCTTCACTACATCCATAAACCTTCTCTGAGGTCTACCTCTTCTCCTTCTACCTGGCAGCTCCATCTCCAACATTCTTTGCCCAATATATCCACTATTCCTCCTCAACACATGTCCAAACCATCTCAACCTGGCCTCTCTGGCTTTATCTCCACTACGAATGAGACTACACTCAAATAAAAAAGAGCATTACTTCATTAACAGGCTACTAGCGGTGCTCTGTAGGCAAACCTGCCAGTCTGTAGTGATAGCAGCGGAGGGTATAGTACAGCAACCTCACTGCTGGTCTTAGGGCATCATATGCTTTCAAAGAGGTGGGATGTGCTAATTATTTCCCTTATCACCCTTAAATCTTCAGTGTTATGAAGCTGAAGTCAGATATTCACCGTCTTCGTGTTCAAATTTTCCAGTTCCACCTTAAATGAAGCAGCATTTACATTCTGACACTTCACGTATCAGTACTGCTGGACTATTTAAGGTGGAAGGGGAAATGTGGTAGGGCCAAGGGGTGAAATGGGACTGGGCCTTAAAGTTCTAAGTAGTAACCAGGTAATTGTGAGGTCTGAACTTAAAAGTGCTAGGTAATGATTTTTATGACCTAATTATAAGCTCAAAAGCAACCTCACTAAATTATGTTGAAATAGGCAATGAATTCTAGATGTTAACTGAGTAAATGTGGTACAAATACCACAACACCTCTAGCAGACTGAAATAAAATGATTTCCCCTTATGCAATAAATTATGATGATGTGCCCTTTAGGGCAAGAAAATTCAATGATGTTTCTTAATGAGTGCCCTTCTGGTGGAGAAAATGTGATGCAGTGCCCTATAAGGTGCCCTTACAATGATCTAAACTTGATTTTCCCTATTGGTGCCCCTCCAATGAAAAAGGGGGTTGTTATGAAGTGCCCTCTATGCTGTCTCTACATGACAGTGTCCCAGAAGGTGCCCTTTCCATCAGAGGAAATGGGATGCAGTGCTGTAGAGCAGGGTTTCTTAACCACTTGGCTGAGGACCACAAGTGGGCCACAAAGCACCCTTCGGTGGTCCTCAGGCCAGTACTGAGGAGGAGCCTGTGGTCTATAGTGGGCCAGTGAGGGTACTTTCAGTGAAAAAAATGACTTAATCATAAGAAAAATATAAAATGCTCCAAACCAGTAAACAATATTAATACAGTTCATGTAATGATGGTGCACAGAGCGGTAGCATTGTCTATTTTTTTGTCTCTAGAAGCAAAATATATTGCCCTGAGGTATCAACTGTCTACACATGAGTGAAAAATTTAGCTTAGTTTGCTGCTGTTCTGGCTGACTTTAGATATAAAACAAGCTTATGTTTGCCTAATCTGTTAATGCTTAGTGTTCATTGATATAATGACATTTTCCAGTGATATTTTCTTTTTGCTCGTAACTTTTCTTTACCTTTGTAATAGTTTATTTATTTGACGAGGCAATTTAGGGAAGCTGTGCCCTCTCGAAACATGCGAGTAGAGAGAGTTTTGGTCTGTTTTTTCGTCGTGAAACTGCTACTTTCACTCACTCCCCGTGTACGCCGCGGCGATGCAGCATGGCCGCTTTGTTTACACCCGGGATCAGCTGATCGCGCTGCAGCCGCAGCTTTGGAGACGGACGCACAGGGGTTGCAGAGGGGGAATTAACCAGTGCACTGGGAAAGCGAGGGAGAGACGGCGGAGGCTTATGGAGAAGAAGGGATATAAGCCGCGTCTCCCCTCCGTCATCATGGGCAAGGAGTCAGAGGGAGTACCGGGAGTGTAGTCTAATGTGCTTGACATGGCTACACCAGGACATCCTGGATGACCATGTTTCCATCGATGGCTTCCAGACTGTTCGGGCCGACCGGGGCTGCACCGAGAGCGGTAAGCGCAAAGGAGGAGGGCTCGCTGTGCTAGTTAATAACCGCTGGTGTAACCCTGGTCACATTACCATCAAGGAACGTACCTGTTGCCCGGACATTGAGCTGTTGGCTGTCGGACTCAGGCCATATTATTTACCACGCGTGTATTCGCATGCCATCATCGTGACTGTCTACATTCCCCCCTCTGCCAACCCGACGTCGGCAAGTGACCTCATTTATTCAACAACAGCACGTCTCCAGACGCAACACCCGAGTGCCTTTATCGCCATATCAGGTGACTTTAACCATGTCGCTATGGCCAAGGCACTACCACACTACACTCAGTATGTGGACTGTCCCACCAGAGAGGAAAGAACACTGGACCTGCTGTATGCTAATTTTAAGGACGCATACAGCTGCTCCCCCCTTCCCCCGCTGGGTAGGTCAGACCACAACTTGATTCACCTCAGCTCCTGTTATGTGCCGCTGGTGAAGATTCAGCCTGTGACCAAGCGGATAGTGAGTAGATGATCTGTGGAGACTTACGAGGCACTGCAGGATTGCTTCGAGGCTACTGATTGAGCCGCACGGAGAGGACATCGACGGGCTCACAGAGTGCATCACGGACTACATTAACTTCTGTGTGGACTCCACTGTCCCAACCAGGACTGTTAAATGTTACCCAAACAACAAGCCGTGGGTAACAAAGGACATTAAGGCTCTCCTCAACAAGAAGAAGAGGGCCTTCAGAGCTGGAGATAGGGTGGAGGTGAGAATGATCCAGAGGGAACTGAGGACAGCTATCAAGGAGGCGAAGAACAAGTACAGGAGGAAGCTGGAGTGGAAACTCCAGCAGAACAACATGAGGGAGGTCTGGAATGGGATGAGGACCATCACCAGCTCCAGGTCCAACAACAACAGAGGAGTAGAGGTCAGTGTGGACAGGGCCAACAAGCTAAATCTGTTCTTTAACAGATTTCACACGGCAGGCTCTGTCCCCCCCCAGGCTGACTCCTCTGCTGCCAGTCCTCAGCAGACCATACCACTCATCCCCCCTCCCCCTCCTGATAGCCTGCCCCCCTTGTGTGATAGCCCATCTCACACCTCCATCCCTCCCCCACCCACCTCCTCTACAGTGTGTCTCACTGCTGACCAGGTGAGAAGACAACTGAAGAGACTCCACACAAACAAGGCTGCAGGCCCTGATGGGGTTCCACCCAGGGTGCTTAAAGCCTGTGCTACCCAACTTTGTGGAGTACTTCAACGTGTCTTCAACTTGAGCCTGAGTCTCCAGAGGGTCCCCATGATGTTGAAGACATCTTGCATTGTTCCTGTCCCAAAGACGCCACGACCCAGTGACGCCAAGGACTACAGGCCAGTGGCACTGATGTCTCATGTCATGAAGACCATGGAGAGGCTCGTCTTGGATCAGCTCCGACCCATAGTCCAGCCTTTTCTAGATCCCCTCCAGTTTGCCTATCAGCCCCGCCTGGGAGTTGAAGACGCCATCATCTACCTGCTCAACAGAGTTTATGCTCACCTGGACAAGCCAGCCAGCTCTGTGAGGGTCATGTTTTTTGACTTCTCCAGCACATTTAACACCGTCTGGCCCGCTCTTCTGGGCGATAAGCTCACAGTGATGCAGGTAGATGCCCCCCTTGTGTCCTGGATTGTTGACTATCTGACCGGCAGACCACAGTATGTACGCCTGCAGCACTGTGTGTCGGACAGAGTGGTCAGCAACACTGGAGTCCCACAAGGTACTGTCCTCTCTCCCTTCCTCTTCACCCTCTACACCACAGACTTCAGCTACTGCACAGAGACTTGCCACCTTCAGAAGTTTTCTGATGACTCTGCAATAGTTGGATGTATCAGCAAGGGTGAAGAGGATGAGTACAGGGCAACGGAGAAGGACTTTGTCGCATGGTGCGAGCGGAACCACCTGCAGCTCAATGTGACAAAGACAAAGGAACTGGTGGTGGACCTGGGGAGGGACAAGGCATCGGTGACCCCTGTGTCCATCAGCGGGGTCAGTGTGGACACTGTGGATGATTACAAATATCTGGGTGTGTATATTGACAATAAACTGGACTGGGCTAAAAACACTGACGCCCTCTACAGGAAGGGCCAAAGTCGTCTCTATTTTCTGAGGCGCCTGAGGTCCTTCAACATCTGCCGGACTATGCTCAGGATCTTCTATGAGTCTGTGGTGGCAAGTGCTATCCTCTATGCTGTTGCATGCTGGGGAAGCAGGCTGAGGGTGGCAGATGCCAACAGACTCAACAAACTGATCCGCAAGGCCGGTGATGTTGTGGGTGTGGAGCTGGACTCGCTGACGGCCGTGTCGGAGAGGAGGATGCTGTCTAAGCTGCAGGCCATTATGGACAATGGCTCCCACCCACTCTACGATACGGTGATGAGACACAAGAGCTCATTCAGCTCAAGACTCATCGTACCAAAATGCACCACAGAGCGCCACAGGAAGTCATTCTTACCTGTGGCCATCAAACTCCATAACTCCTCCCTCAGTGTGTGATTCAAAAAACTCAATACCAACTGTTCATATGTGCAATAAGAACAATTGTGTGTGTAGAGTACTTAAATCTGGTGTACATACTGTAAATTCTATATATTGTCTTAAATTATTAGTAAAGTGTTTATTTTTACATAAATGGCTGCAACTGTAACAACTGCAATTTCCCCCTGGGATCAATAAAGGAATCTGAATCTGAATCTGAACCTGAACAGGTGGACTTACAGGTAGAAAAGTTTAGAGGTAGAGGGTTTAGGGATCCATGATGTGCCCAATAAGGTGCTGCTCTAATGGAGTTGTCCCTTCCAGTGGACAAAATGGGATGCAGTGCTGTAAAGGGTGTCCCTGCATGTGCGAATGTGGGGAAGATTCATAATGGATTTGCCCTACCAGTGGAGAAAAGAATGTGGTGCCATGTAGGTGCCCTCACATTGGGATAAACTTAACGCTCTCTACAGGTGCCTTTCTGATGAAAAAACTCAGTAAAGGACCTCCTAGATGTGAGAAGGATCTCCTAGACTTCCAAGTGAGAAAACATGATGATGTGCCCTCACAATGAAGAGGAAAAAAAATCACAGTCTCCCCTGCAGTGTGCCCTAAGGGCAGGCTTTCCCAAAGTGGGTGCTTTCATAACAGTCTAGCAGCGCTGCCAAATACTTTGACATGATTTTGAATGTACTTCTCCTGCCCTGCTTACTTTGAAAACATATTTTATGGCTGCAAACAAATCTTTCCTGCTTTTTTTGCAAGAGGCCAGTGAGTAAGGGTGGACTGCAAGTGCTTTTATAAACAGCTGTATCACATTTTTAGCCTCGACGCCTAGCTAAGGAGCTAGTTCACTAATCAGGTACCTTGCTTACCTCATTCTACATGAACATGTGGACTCATTTTGAAAAACTCCAGCAGCACTGCTGTGTCTGATCCACTCGTACTAGCACAACGCACACTAACACATCACCCCCATGTCAGTGTCACTGCAGTGCTGAGAATGACCCACCACCCAAATAGTACCTGCTCTGTGGTGGGACTGTAAGAGTCCTGACCACTGAAGAACAGGGTAAAGGGGGCCAACAAAGTATGCAGAGCAAAAAATTTCCTACTACCATTTGCAATTGCAGAGCTACAAAGTGCACCTAGTAGATGGTATGGAGCTCAAAATATGGACAGTGAGGAGGACGTGTTAATGTTGTGGTTGGTCAGTGTATTTATGAGGCGTTTTACTACGTCCTTCATCAGTTTAATAGCTGGAACTTGTCAATCATTTTACCTGAAATACTTTGCACTCTGGTGTTTGTACCTCAGACTTACCTTATCTTTCAATGTGTATTACTGGTTATAATGTGTTATGACAAATGATAACAGCACATGACATCTGCCATGCCATATTTATGATATGTAGCAGGGTTCAAGAAAAGTGCTACCCAGACTGTTTTAGTCCAGAACATATTTCCATCCAGCCATCCATCCATTTTCTAAGCCGCTTCTCCGTCAGGGTCGCGGGGGGATGCTGGAGCCTATCCCAGCAGTCATCAGGCGGAAGGCAGGATACACCCTGGACAGGTTGCCAGTCCATCGCAGGGCAGACAGACAGACAGACAGACAGACACAGACAGTCACTCACACCCAGGGCCAATTTAGCACGTCCAATTGGCTTGACTGTATGTCTTTGGACTGTGGGAAACCGGAGAACCCGGAGGAAACCCTCCACACAGAGAGGACCCCGGTCACCCGGCTGGGGAATCGAACGCAGGCCCTCCTCGCTGTGAGGCGACAGCGCTACCCACCACACCACCGTACCGCCCCCAGAACATATTTCTCATATGATATTGTTCATTTTGTATACAGCTTCTGTATTGTGAACTATATGCAACATACCCTGTAAACTTGTTCAATTCTCATAGAAAGTCATGCAAACTTGATGTCTCCAAAATATTAAATACAATTATTTAATAGCTTCAGGCTTAAATAACTTGATAGTTGATTTATAGGTACTTTATATTTTTCAGTGATTTACAAGCTTAACTCAAGAACTCACTGGTCACTTTAACCTGTTTCAACTGAGCGGGCAATACGCTACTTTTTCGAGCTCTGTTTACTCTCGATTTGGTTAGGTGAACTTGAATCCTTGTTGGGTTAACCTCTTATTAAATTGCACTTTGCTGCAAATATTCATCTGTGTGCAACACATAGGTATCGATTCTAAAACGACTCCACCATTTAAATTGATTGATTCATACAGTAATGAACACACGGCTGCACATCCCATGACTACATATTGTCTTATTTCTATATTACTTTATGAAGAAATACATAAGACAAAAGTGACTCATTTCTGAGGATGTGGCTTTAAACATCTTTGCCATTGTGCTCAGAAACTGGGGGTGATATTCACCCACTGACAGCATTCTTGGCTCCAGGCTGACCAAGTAAACCTGAACACAGAAAAACACATTATGGTCAGAATAACAAAACAAGTCAAATGCATCCAAACAAAATATACTATGAATCATCAGAAGCCAACAAACCTGCTTAGAATGCTGATGAGCTTTTTGGGGAAAAGACTCTGTGGTCTGTAGGACCTTTTCAAATGAACTGGTCTTGACTAGATGTGCCTAAATAACTAAGGATTATACAGAAATAAGTATGTTTTTCTAGATTTGCATTCGTAATAATAAACCAAAACAAAGTCAGTGCAGTTGATGTGTTTTCCAGTGTACTGGAAACTCTGATGGCATCACAACAATGATATAAAACACAAGGGCTTTAGAATTTTCCTCAATCCTATGGGGATACTATATACAGATGTTGCAAAATATCTAGATCTAAACAGCTTTCTATTTCATATGTAAAGTTTGAAAAGCAGTGAAAAGGAGTGAAGAAAACTGTTCATTTGCACTCAATATGTTAAAAATAAACACAACAAAACAATCTGAACTATGACATTTGTTGATATTCCATTGAAGTACAGTTGTAGTGACCTGCTACATACACAAACCCTCCTTTATGGTGAAACTTTCTCTGTTACTTTAATTTTTGTCTTGGGCCAAGTCATTTTAACCCAGGAGGTGGCTTTCCATTGCCAGTCTATTGCCATTTGGTCTATTGGGATTTTGGAATAGCAATGAAGTGTAGACATGTAGGAAACTGCATTATGTAAAGCTAGTGAGACACTGTACATAATAAATCATGCATTCAGAGACACGGTAGCTCCACTCTCAAAGACATCTCCTGAGAGACGACGTAATAACTTGTATAAATAAGCTTTTATTGCATTGCATTATAAATGCAGCAAGATTAAAGCATCAAACGTTGTTTGTCTTTTTTCAAATCCAGTCACAGGTAACTTATAAATTGAGTTAGAATCGCTTTGCTGACTTGTCAATAATATTTGTATCTAATCTTGCTGTGTAATAATCAGAGAGCGCACACGGTAAATAGGTGATATCTTGGCAAATGGAAAATAGGCAATGAATCTATTATTTCTCATTATGATACCATTCTACTCTTCCTACCTATTTTCTCATTGTCCATTTTATCAGCTCCGCTGACCATACAGGAGCACTTTGTAGTTCTACATTTATAGAGTGTAGTCCATCTGATTCTCTGCATCGGTTTTACCCTGTTCCACTCTGTTTTTCAGTGGTCAGGACCCCTTCAAAGCAAGTACTATTTGGGTGGTGGATCATTCTCAGCACTGCAGTAACATGGTGGTGGTGTGTTAGAGTGTGTTGCGCTGGTATGAGTGGATCAGACACAGCAGTGATACTGGAGATTTTAAACACCTCAGTGTCACTGATGCAGGACTAGAGCAGTAACAGATGAGCTAATGTCTCTAGCTCATCTGTTACTGCAAGGTGGACCAATAAGGTCTACAAGGTGGACCAAGTAGGAATTTGTAATACTCTTGTTCCAGCTCAACACTTGCTAACACACCACCACCACCACATCAGTGTCGCTGAGAAGGATTCACCATTCAAATAGTACATGCACTGTGGTGGTCCTGTGGGGGTCCTGTCCACTGAAGAACAGTGTAAAAGGGGGCTAACAAAGTATGCAAAGTGCATCTATAAGATAAATAGTGTAGATACATTGTAAGTGACCAGTCAGCATGCATATATATATATACACACAAGCAATTTAGCATGTCCAAACAGCCTGACTGCGTGTCTCTGAACTGTGGAAGGAAACCAGAGAGCCCCACACAGAGAGGACTGCGGTTGCCCGGCCGGGGACTCAAACCCAGGCCCTCCTTGCTGTGAGGCGACAGCACTACCCACTACCCCACCGTGCCGCCCCACATATATTACTTTGTTGCAAAACACATTAAGTGTGTTTACATGCACTTAATGAGCCGATACCTGCAGAAATTCAGATTTTGTCCGTATTCCGATCAATGCTTTTACATGTACTTGAGTAATCAGATAAGGGTAAAACTCTGGGTCTACATGAATCAGACAGTAGTTGGATTTCTGCTTTGCAACCAGTCAATAAACTCACCGAAGAAGACGTGACACAAACATAATGTAAAACACAAACTTCATGCCTCTTTTTTTTTTTTTGAACATTGAGTAAGTTGATGACCACACATCATCTGGAAGGTGAAGAAAATTTAAATCCTTCATTTAGTCAAGCATGTTGCTTTTGCAGAAATTTTGTGCATGTAAACACACTCAGTGATCATTTTTCTTTATATATCTGTATGTATACACACACATATATATATATATATATATATATATATATATATATATATAGACTACTGAAAACTGGAAGAAGGTAAAATTTGAAATCTTCGGTTCATCACGCAGGATCTTTGTATGTCAAGTAGGCGGAAGGATGGTTCCACAGTGTGTGACATCAACTGTCAAACATGGAGGAGGACCTGTGATGGTCTGGGGCTGTTTTACTGGATCCAGGGTTGGTGACTTGTACAGAGTGAGAGGCGCCCTGAACCAAAACGGCTACCACAGCCTTACAGCAACACCCTCTGGTATGCGTCTAGTTGGCCAGGAGTTCTTCCCACAACAAGATAATGACCCAAAACATAAGTCCAAGCTATGCCAGAACTACCTCAGGAAAAAAGAACAAGAACAAGCTTGAAAACATGGAGCGGCCAGCGCGGTCTCCAGACTTAAACCCCATCCAGCTGGTTTGGGATGAACTGGACAGAAAAATGAAATATATTTATGGGAACGTCTGCAACAGATTTGGGAAGAACTTTCTGAAGAATATTTGATTTGTATTGTAGAAGGTGGCTCTTTTGGTGAGTCAAAAGTTTAGAATACATGTTGGTCTGTAAACTGATTCCATGATTTCTTTTTTACCTCCAATTGCTTGTTTGTGCAATGCTTTCATTTCAGAGTGCGATGAGACATTAAACTGAATAGTTTCCAATAAAAAAACTGGAAATTTTGGGGTGTTCTAAACCTTTTGACTGGTAGTGTATATAAGAAATGTCAATGACATAATTAATATGGCTTTCAGAGATATAAAAATGCATCTTATTAAGATAAATGAATCATCAGCAAACACTGTATTTATGATATATCTTAATCTGCCAGTGCAGGGAGAGTATTTCAATTAATCAGTGATTTATAGTATTTTAAAAACAATATCATGAAAAGAAATGCTAGATATCTTGACTATGTTTAAGATGTTGTGACTTATGTGAAGATAAACGGTCCAAAATGCTGTCAACTGCTCAAACAATGCAGCGCGTCACCCATAAAGCAAGTTGATAATTACACTCATGGAGCAGAGGACACAGTGACATTGTCTTAGACAAAGCAGCAATCAGTGCTCATGGCAGATGGCGATAAAAACAGAAATTACTGCGGAACCATTGCTCAAGTTCATCTGATTTGAATGTAGATAACAGATGTGGTGGAGTTGCCAAGGTTAGATTAATATTTGATGATGCATTGAGCAGTGAGTCTCTCTCTCTCTCTCTCTCTCCCTCTCTCCGTCTTCCCCTCTATCTCTTTGTTTTTCTTTATTCTTTGTCTCTTTCCATCTCCCTTTATCCCTAATGCATTTTCATTTTTCTCTCCTCTTCATCTCTCTATCTTGTTCTCTCTCCTTATTTCTATTTGTCTCTGTGTCTCTATCCTCTCTCTTTTGTGTTCTGTCTCTCTCTGTCCTCTCTCCCCATTCTCCTCTCATCTCTTCTCCCTCTCTCTTTCTTTCTTTCCCTCTCAGTTTTTTCTTTCTTCTTTGTCTCTACATTTCTCTTTCTATCTCTCTATCCCTTTATTTCTCTCTGCATTTCATTTTTTCTCCTCTCTTCATCTCCCTCTATTTTTATCTGTCTCTTTTTATCCGTCTGTATCTTGTTCTCTCTCCTTCACTTCTATTTCTCTCTCTCTCCTTTCTTTGTAGTTCTCTCCCTCCCTTTCTCCCTATCCTCTCTCTTTCTCTTTCCTTCTCTCTCTATGCTTTCTCTTGCTCTTTTTCTCTCTTTCTCTGCCTGCTCTCTCTTTGTTTCTCTCTCTCTCTCTCTCTCTCTCTCTCTCTCTCTCTCTCTCTCCTCATTTTCATTTTTCAGTTTCTCTCACCATCTCTTTCTCCCTTTCTCTCTTTCTCCTTCTGTCTCTTTCTATTTCTTTCACTCCTCTCTCTCTCTTCGTTCTCTCTCTTTCTCTTGCCATCTCTGTATTTTTCTCTCTCCCTTATCTCTTGCTCCTTTCTTTTTCAACTGTCTGTCAGCCTCTCTTTCTGTCCTCTCTTCCTGTTTCTCGTTCATCTTTACATTTACATTTACATTTATGGCATTTAGCAGACGCTCTTATCCAGAGCGACTTACAAAAGTGCTTGTCATTACTTCAGAATATCTCATGTTAATAAAGGTCGACATAATTCTAAAGAGCTTTGCTCTAAATTGCTACCTGAAGTTATCTATGCATTGAGACCTAAAACAAATACAACAAGTAGAAAAATACCTACAACTCAACACAGAGTCTACACAACACTGAACCTGCTGAAAAAAAGTTTGTAATAAAATACAGTGAACAATAAAAGAGGTGAAGATCTTTAATAGACAGTGTTAGTGATTAGATAAGTGTAGTGAAAAGAGATGGGTCTTCAGACGTCGTTTAAAGACAGCAAGTGATTCTGCTGTTCGGGAAGTTCATTCCACCACCTTGGTGCCAGGACAGAGAACAGTCTGGAGGCATGTTTTCCTTGTGATCTGCAAGATGGTGGGTCAAGTCGAGCCGTACTTGAAGCACGAAGGTCTCTGGGTACGGATCTAGCTTTCACCATTGATCTCACGTAGGAAGGAGCTGGACCATTTTTGGCTTTGTAGGCCAACATCTTTCTTTTTCTCTATTATTTTTCTCTATCTCTCTCTCTCATTTATTTTCTCTCTCTGTTTTTCTCTCTCCCCTTCCTCTCTAGGTTTTCTTTCTTCTCTCTTTTCCTCTCTCCTTCCAACTCTCTCTTTCCATCACTCTCTCTCTCTCTCTCTCTCTCTCTCTCTCTCTCTCTCCCTCTCTAATATAAGTGGGATGTATTTGTCAGGGAAAAAAGAGAGGCACAAAGATAGAGGGATGGACAGGGAGCAAGGGGGAGATACAGAGAGACAGACAGAGAGAGAGCAACAGAGAGAGACAGAGAGGGGGGAACACAAAGAGAATGAAGGAGGGGATAGAAAGGAAGAGAGGCAGAGAGGAGGAGGGGACAGAGAGAGAGAGAGAGTGCAAGAGAGAGAGAAAGTGTGAGAGAGAGGGAGAGAGACAGAGAGGGAGAGAGAGAGGGAATGAGAGAGACAGACAGGGAGAGAGAGAGGGAGAGAGAGTGCTAGAGTTAGAGAGAGAACGAGAGAGAGAGACAGAGGGTGAGAGACAGAAAGAGAGAGACAGACAGACAAAGAAATAGAGAATTTTGCAGGATGTAATGTGATGTAAGAGTGTAAGTACACATTCGCACATTTGTGCCTTCCATCATTCGAGAGCCCCTAGAGCTGCGGCCAGCTTCATTTCTCACTCTCCAAATTACATTTTCACTATCTGAGCTCCTCCAAAATCTCACCCCACACACACACACACACACACACACACACACACACACACACACACACACACACCTAAAATCTTCTCTACCACCTTCCATTCACTCCCACACCTGTACACAATACCCAGCTTTATCTAAAGAAAATAACTCTCAGTGATCAATCACAGCACCGTGCACTGCATACAGAACAAGTCCTTCTCCACTCATCATGTGTGGTGCATTGCGGGGATGCTGACATGCTCCACCCACAAATGCATAAAGGGGCAACTGTTGCGACGCACTTTACAGAACTTCTGCAAAAAATCCCACTTAACCTGCTGAGACGCTGTTTGGGTTCCCTACTTAACACTGACTTTAAAAGCCACAGGTGTGTGCGAGTTTGAACACCACAGTCAGGTGACATGCTGTTGTCTAAAGAGAACACACTTTTTTCTATGAATTTTAATGTACAGTAAGAATTTAACACATACATGCAAAATCTAAGCCGCCTATCCTTCTGGGTCACAGGAGCCCATCTCAGAGGTCATTAGGCAGAAGGCAGAAAACACTCGGGACAGGTTACCAGTCCATGGCAGGGTAGACACATACAGTCACACGCACATTCACACCTAGGGGCAATTTAGCTTATCCCTTTGGCCAAATTGCATGTCTTTGAACTGTGGGAAGAAACCCACACAGACAAGTTCCACAGAGAAAAGGCCCAAAAAATTGAACCCAATACCTTTTTGCTGTGCGGCAAAAGCACTACCCATGGCGCAGATACACGGTACAGAACATGCCAAAGCTTGTGCACTTTATCAGGATAAGAAATCCAACAAATAAAAAGTAATTTTCCATTAAAAGTCCAGAAGTGTGTGACATTATTACTACTACATCAGAAAACAATGGTACATCATCACGCTCACAGAGTTTGATTTGATTTTCCAAAGTGGCCGCAACATTACAATGTTAAGATGTATATAGTAAATAAAATGGCCATATTTGCACTGGAGTTGTTGTGACCCCTGCTACCTATCACCACCACTGAAAAGAAATCAGAGTCAGTAAAGTTCTCCACAATAAACCACTGCATTTCAAACCAATCTTAACAATTGAGCTATGTAGAAATATTGAAAAATGGCATTGATAATGATTGAGCTATAAATACCAGCAGGGTGTGCAACAGGATTCATAGATTGAGAAAAGGTGGTACAGTGCTGTGAATGTTTAATTCCATATGTGGAAAATGGGTAACAAATCATTACCAAAAAGAAGTGATTGCATTTGGGCATGCCAAAGGTGTGAAGGAAGTAGCTGAATTTGCAGGCGTATTAAAGCATATGGTCATACGGGTCGACCAGCAGTGGCAAAAATCCCATTCTACAGGAAATTCTCATCAGAATTATGTCCAAAAGATGAAACTGACAGACAGAGACTGCCAGCGTGTCTCATGGCTTGTGAACACAAATCCCTTCCCTGCAAAGTGTTCTTTCAGAAATTAGTTGTGAAGAACCTGCTTTGACTTCTAGAAGCCATTCTTGCCTGGAAGTTAAGCAATTTTTATTCACAAGCTCCCTGTACCAAAAATCAGTCCCCACCTCAAACACGCAAGGTGACTAATTTTTTATCCAGGGAGCTTATTATGGCCATGTCTAGGTTGATTCCAGCTTCCCTCACTCTCTCTTTCTTTCTGTTGCAGTGCAACCAGATATGTCTCAGCCCATCTGCACCAATAATGATCCAGGAATCAGACTCTGGACTTCATTAATCATTCACATGGGATCACTTCCATCTTAACCATGACTCAATTAGCTTTCAAGAGCCTTCTGCTTGGACAGCCCGTGAGGATTTATAATTGACTGCATGAACTACAGCGAAATGGCAGTGAAAATAGCTCAAGTCCCTAAAGATGGTCAGGGTGTATTTGGGTGATTTATCAGGAAGTTACAGCATGCAGTAAGCAATGATCATGGGCCTTTTAGTGCACCCAAGTGCTCTTTGGATGCTGAGGTTGCAAAACAAATGGTAATTAACTTTCTTTGGATGAAATGAAGCAAAGACAAATACTTGTGACAGTAAATGGAAAACGGTTTAGTGTCAATATATTCAGCCAGCACAGCAGTAATGCCAAAATAATGAGTGAAAATCAAACATGCTTTAGTGTAGCAACACTCCAGCGCACATTCACTTTTTCCTGTATTGGAAGTCCTACTTATTCATTAGAAACACTAACCTTACAGGTAACCTTGTGCCACAATCTGCTCCGTTCATCATTGGCCTTTTTCTGACCACAGGACCACTGTGATATTATTTGGGTGGTGGACCATTCTCTGCACAGCTCAAAGACTCTGGGGTGTGAGTCCAAGTTAAGGCTCAAGTTTCTGTGGTGTGAGTCTGAGTTGAGTCTTGAGTCCCTGAGATGCAAGCCCAGATCCAGTCTCAAGTCTCTGGGGTGAGTGAGTCTTGACTCGTACTCATATCCCAGAGACTCAAAGACTCAATTCAGACCAACACCCCAGAGAGGTGGTATGTGAGCAAGTTGAGTCTCGAGACTCTGGAGAGTGAGTTTGAGTCTTTGACTCTCTGAGGTATGAGTACGAGTCAAGATCAAAATCAAGTCAAGTATTTGAGTCTGTAGGATGTGACCCCAGACAAGTCTTGAGTCTCTCAGGTGCCAGATAATAATATAAATGTATTACAATTCTCATAATGCAATGCCATCAAACCCTAACATTACATATGACTGTAATAAAACTGAAAGACAAACTGGTTCAGTTTAGCAAGTCAGTTGAGCTTGAGCCTGAATAGAGTCATGAGTCAGTCAAGCAGTGAAGCATGAGTCTGAGTTGTGTCATGAGTCAATTAAGCATGAGTAAGTCATTAGTCAGTTAATGTGAGTCCGAGCTGATTCACAAGCAAATTAAATGTCCATATTGAGTTGCGAGTCAGTTAAGCACAAGTTCGAGTCAAACCACTGGTCAGTTAAACATGAGCATGCTTTGAATTAAGCACAGGTCTGAACTGAGTCACAAGCATATGTCTGAGTTTAATGACAGCCAATATGTGACTCAGGTGTGACTTGAATCTGAGTTGCTGACTTGAATTCTCATCTCTGTTGTTTATTATTGAATCAGAGACTCTGTGTATTGGTTTTTGGACAATTTCAAATGTGTGACACAGTGACACTCATCATCTTAAAGCTTTGGTAAAATAATCAATAATGCATCAGTGTTGGAATAGCAGAGCTTCCCAAAGAAAAGCAAAGAAAAGCAAAGAAGTGCAAGGAGTCCTCCAAAACACTTGTGCCCAGGGGCCTCATAAGACCAAGATCTATCCTTGACAGCAGTGTTGCTGGGCATAGTTTACCACCCAAAAATCTCCAAAAAATCACCACTGATGAAGGGCAAGCAAACTGTGCATCAACAGAGGGTCTAAAGTATCTACAACAGTGAGGTGGGAGAGGTTTCCAATAAAATGGCCAATCATGCCATTGGTATTACATTAGTTTAAAATGAAAGACCACACATTTCTTATCTTAAAGAATAATGTCAATGCTGGCCACGAGGCTGGACGATGGTTGGATGAGCTACAGGTACATAGAAATGTACATACAGACTGCCTCAATCTCTCTGTTCCAATAGGACAACATCAAAGAGACTTCTCAATATTGTTACCCAGAATTCTCCTCAAACATCTGACCCTGAAAGTCACGTACATCGCCTCTGTGACCTTTTGTCGTGGTTCAGTGAGCAAAAGGCCACAGTGACAGCAGGTTAGTGAGAAAGCCCAGCGGGGACCACCAGAGGAATGGCACTCAATTTGACCTGTGAGGCGAGATTGGATTTGTGCCGTAAGGGAGCCTGAAAGGTTTAATTCCATCTGTGGGGTGGAGAGGCTGGTGGGGGAGAGTTCAAGGCCTGCTTCAGAATTTGTACCCTGTTGTTAGCTGAGATGTGTTCACTCCAGGTCCTGGATGAATCGGCTAGTAAAAGTGACATGAAAAGAGAGCTCTCCATCTTACAACTGTCAGATGTCGGCGATTAGAAGGATCCAATGGGGGACCAAATGCTGGCTTGATACAAATGGCCATCTCTGATGCATCAACCTTGAATAAAACATCCCAAATAGCAAAATGGAGAGCAAATCCACACTCATTTCACGGCAGCCATTGTGAGATTGGGCCAGCCGAACAGAACTTTGGCAAATCTTATTAAATTAATTTAGAGTTTAGATTTGCAGCATCATTTTTCGGTTTTCAGTTTAAAATACAATCTAAAATGACAAATTTTCCACTATGCTGATGTTCAAACAATGCTTAAATACAGTGTGGCCTTCCACATATAGACTAGTTGTGCTCGGCTACTCCTTAGTTTGAAGCTTGCCCAACCTGACAGCAGCTGCGCCCTCCTCTGCTCTCAGTACTCAAATTCTTCTCAATCCTGCTGATTTTACCCCTTGTTTATTTTTTAATGCCTGTGTTTTGGAACTTTTATTTGTTTAAAATGAACAAAATACTCAAAATTTCGATATCTTGACAAAACTAAACAGCAAAATCCAGTTGAACTGCAACTCTTAACCCAGGTTTTATAAAAAAGCACCTACTTTTAGCATTGATGATATTTATTTTGTATATTTTGTGAAAGATCACACTGTCAGGACAGACCAGATGTAAAATTTGCATGTCAAGAAATCAAGCTAATGGTAGCATGGTAGCAAATTTGTTGACTCGCTGTCTAGCTTTAATTAGCTACAAATACATACATCTGTAAGCAAAAATTGCTACACCTCTGAATAAATTATATGTTCCATTGATTTTCTAGGTGAAAGTCTCTTTTGCACTATAGTAACAACCTTTATATATGGCATTTTAGTAAATTTTAGTTCACAATTTGCATTTATTTGCTGACTTTATATATATTCTAATAAATATATATAGATACATTGAATGTGCCTTATTGCTGTTGTCGGAAGATGTATCTCCATTTTTGACGTTTTTCAGTTTTTGACATAATTTGAAAATTCCTGTTGTTTTTTACATTGTGTGCAAATTTCATGATGTATGGATTAAAAGAAACAACCAAAAATGACTTGGAAAAATGCCCGGTTCCATTGACTTACATTAAAATGAAAGTATATTTTTTCCTTCTCCTGTAAAGTTATCATTTTGGAGATTTGAGATTTTCTTCTGACAACAGTGTTTTTTTAACTTTTGCATAACTTTTTGCATTTTATGTTTTATTTTTCAACTTTGTAGATGAAACGTGTGCAGAAGTATGTTTTCTGTAGAGGATGTCTACAACAAAACACAATTTGACCAGAACAAAAAAGAAACACTTTATTTGAATGGTCCACTGCGTTCTAGATACTTAGTATATCTTTGAGTAACTTTCAACTAAATATAGATTAAATGCAACTGAACTTGAAGTTGAGTGTGAAAGTCTAACCCTAAGCCTTAACCTGGCCCTTACCCTAAAATCAAGACAAAATCTAAACCTATTCCTAAACCTAATCTTAACTATAATGCTGTTGATAATCGACTATCATCAGAAAGTTTGATAATGAGAATTGAAGTATCTGTAGAGCATCTATAGGGGACCATCTAAATGAAGTGTGGCTGACCAGGCTTTAGCACATGACTGTATATAAACTGGAAAAGGACTGACATATGCGGAGGGGGATAATGTCTAAAAGTCCTCCTCCTTATACTTCAGTCATATATTCAAGGCATAGGCTAAACGAGGGAACTCAGCATTATGTAGTGCATCTAAACACACACTAAGGTGGTCCTATATGATAAATGTATATGCTACAATTTCTCATTTAGTTGAATAGGATTTTTGACAAAGCTTCGTCCAACCTAGCATCGGTCATCAAGGTTGAATGCATCTGTGGGCAGAACATGGATCAATGTCTAGGATATGGATCCATGTCTGTGTTTATCAGGTCAGATTTCATGTTTTGGTGAAAATAAGTTTCCATGTCATCTACAGAGATCACAGTTTAATGCACAATTACTGTTTACTGAGCTTAACGCTGATAAAATCTGATGTTTAACTCAAAGAAATTACAACTGTGCAATAAACTTTGCAGAAAAACATCAAGGGTATATATTCTATAGGGTATATTTAGGCTTGTCCATCTGAATTTACATTAGCAAACTGTAAGACAAATTATTCATTAACTGCATGAGATGTTTATTTTTTTAAAGCTCCTCTCAAATGATCAGATCATGTGTGTTATGATCTACACAAATCGCTATATGATTACAATTTACAGCTGAAAGCCAAAAATCTCAGATGCTCTTTGAGTTATTTTATAAAAATTGTTTTCACAGAGCAGAATCACTGAAGAGACGGCACCTGTTTATAGTTTATAGTCCAGATTTGTGGAAAAATGGGTCGACTTTCAGTAGAAAAAAATGTAAGTTCAGCTTCTTTTATTATAAGGGTTTAAAATGACATCACCATCTATTTGACTGGAAAGAAGAGTTACAGCCTCAGACGACGCCCAGCTTCTGAATGTAGCTTATGAAATATGAAAGTTATGAAGAACATGAGCAAGTCTGTTTTGGAACCATCTGTGGTCTCAAGGAGTTGAAGAGGTTAAAACAACAAAAAAGTAACCATGTAAATGCAGAACATTCACAATCCTTGAAGGCCTTGAAAGAAGGGCCGAATGATAAAACTGTCACATTGAGCATCATACAGCTTTTCTTTTCATTTAAAATTCTGTCGTTACACACAAAGCAGCACATTGTCTTCACAGCATGGCCAGACATCTTTATGATGTTATCTTTCTGACAACTTTATGACTCAATTCAGTTTGACATAAAGACCATCCTGCGTTATATCTTCACTGTTATTACACACCATCATTTAGCCAGCACATTGTTGGTTCTTTTAACATTACGTGCCACATTTCTGGGGCTGCAGTGAAGGAGTGAGTGATGGTAATGATTCGAGCCCACTAAGAGGGGACCCTTAAGTTTTGTAGAGCAGCAGCTCCAGCCATTTTGCTTCTGACATGATCAACAGGCAGGACTGGTTGGCTGCTCCTGCTGTGTTAATGAGTTGTCCTTTTCAATATTTCATGTTTTAGGCCACAATTTATTGCTTTTCTCTTAGTAAATGAACCAAAAGGGTTTGGCTTACAGGCTGAAAATATGTTGACATTAATTGCAATTTTTTTCAGTGAGGTAACAGATTCTGTTCATGTTGACTGTGTTTGATTTGATTGTATGTCATAATAGAACTGAGTTCATTCGACTTTTTTTCAGAGACCCCAACCGTCATTCTGTCATCGCAGATGTAAAGTCTGGGAATGCAGCACCAAAATAATGGGGAAAAAAGACAGCTGTCACCCTATAAATAATTTCTTTCATACAAGAACTCACTATACAGTCTAAAGTCATGCTATTCACTCTGAATGACAACCCCAGCCATGGCTGCCTTTGCAGCCTGTGAGTCTGAATTACAGACACAAGTTTTGTCTCATTATTGTTCAATTATTTACTGCCTATGAATTTTTATGAGTGCCAGGAGAGAGTGTGTCATGCTGGGGATGTCTGGCCGTGTTTCACACGGAGCAAAGCTAAGTCCAGGAATCAATCTGTGGACTGTAAACTTCCTCCCATAATTCAGCATAAACTGACGGCTCTCCAGGAGCCCAGCGTTCCCTCAGACGCGTGCGCGGACGTGAGCGGCGTTAATTAGACGAGTGGTGAGAACGATGGCATTGATTTCGGTGCAGATGCTTGTTTGGTTGAAGCATGCAGCCGCTAAATGTCAACGTTAAAAGTGTTTCTATGACTTCTAATGACTGCAAATTCAAAGCACAACAGCACTTAGTGACGTTTAGACAAATCGCCAACATTAAATGAACATTTATTTCAAAGGAGTTGAGTATCCTTCACTTGAAAGGGCAACACAGTCACTACTGCAAACCTCAGTCGATAAACTAGCACTGGCAAAGAACTACAACTGCAGCTTAGCACAGCAAGCGTACATACTCTTCCAGACAAGGAGGCATTTATTTTTATACAGTGACAGAATATAGGGTCATAAATACTCCAGATCTTTTTCTTTCGCCTAAAAATTTTGCACAATGTTGTTCGATCAACTTGTCCATTTACGTTTGTGTGCAAAGGTTTTTTTTTCACTCAGTGCAAATTTAGAGAAGGTGAGCAATAAAATTTGCCATAGTTAATACCATTTAGTGTAACACTGGGTTTACGAATCTGACAGACATGGATAAAAAATAATCTGTAAGAATGATTCAAAGTCAGATGAGCAGCGTTGACAGCAGACCAGGTCAATAACCAGAATAGCCAAACACAATTCATAAGAGTAAGTGAAAGCTGAATCGAAAAAACAGGAGAAGGCCGTAACCAGAGAATACACAAACAAAATAGCAAAAGACAGGAGTGAGAATTGGAAATGGGAGAAAAAAAACAAGGTCAAAGACGGAACAGCAATCAGGAAAACAAACAGCTTGGTGTGCACGGACAAGACAATGGCAACAAAGCCACAATCCAAACAGACTGTAGTATATATACAACAGGTGGTGTTGATTAGAATTCATGTGACTGTGACCTGCTGGGTGGTTTGTGATTGGTTGGAGAAGTCCTGTGACTAACAGAGGGATTCAGGGAAGTCTTTGATGGTAAGGTACGAGTGTCTGACTGAGAACCAGGAAGCCAGACATTTAAAAAAATCCATAAAACATACAGTGATGCTTTAAAGCTTGTGAACTCTTTAGAATTTATTATATTTCTGCATAAATTTCACCTAAAGCTTCATCAGAGTTTCACACAAGTCAAATAGTTGATAAAGAGAACCAACTTAAACAAATGGGACAAAAATATTAGTGTAGTTTAGAGTAGTGTAGGGTGGTTGGTTAGTGTAGTGGTTAACACCTCTGCCTTCTACACTGTAGACTGGGGTTCAATCCCCCACCAGGGCAAGCGCCCTGCACTATGCCAATAAGGGTCCTTGGGCAAGACTCCTAACACCACCTTGGCCTACCTGTGTAAAATGATCAAATTGTAAGTCGCTCTGGATAAGAGTGTCAGCAAAATGCCATAAATGTAAATATTAGACTTGGTCATTTATTAATTGAGGAAAATGATCCAATATTACAAATCTGTGAGAGGCAAAAATATGTGGACCCTCGCTTTCAGTATCTGATGTGACCCCCTTGTGCAGCAATGACAGCAACTAAACGTTTCCTATAATTGACTTACATTAAAAGTAAAGCAGGTTTTTTACTTCTCCTGTAAAGTTACCATTCTGGAGACACAAGGTTTTGTTCTATATACATAGATACATCACGGTTTTGTCATTTGGAAGTCTGTACAACTTTTTGTATATGTATAACATATGTATGTAAGCACTATATATACATATACATAAGCACTATACAGTGGAAGATTTTGTTAATTCTGTAGATTAGACTTGGTTTCTCTGGATTTCCTACACAGTCAGGACATTTTTTGATCTAAAAATGAGCGGAAACAGGGCACACGCTGACAAACTCAACAAAAGTTACTGTAATACTCAGATGACATAAAGCAACGTGCTTTTCTAATCTCCGGTGCCTGGGGCCCATGGCTCAGAAATGACAGTCTGAAATTTTGTGAGGCATCAGTTTCCTGCCTGGCTCTCAGAGGGAAGTGTCAAATTAGACATGGTTCATCTGGAGGCCTGGATGCGCCGCTCTTTATGGCACAGCGACCGATAATTCCCCACAACTTTTCTGACATTCAGGCATCAGAAATTTCTCTGGGCTCACTCCACCCTCCTCTGTAAAGTAATTAAAAGTTTTAGCACTCGTCTCAATTTCAGTCAGCAGTGAACGGTCACTGGTTCTGACGCTCCTTCACTGAGTGAATAACAGCAATGGAGAAACTCGCCAACGTGGAGGGTCACTCTTGGAAGTCTGTACAACTTTTTTGCAACTTTTTTAAAGTGTCCAGAGCCTTTTTCACAGCATTACGAAGAGTAAAGATGCAGCACCCAAGGCTTTAGTTTCTATATATTCTAAATTAAATATACATTTCCTTTTGTGATAGATCAGCAGTTTGCTCCACCTATATACACTACACACCACAGCTTTGGGGGCACCAAACTTTTCAATGTAACGTATGACCAGTAAGCAGACGCTCGGGGTTCTAAAACAGAGAAGAAGCTTTACTTTGGGATTCAGGCAGATATATCGTCATCAATACACAGGCATGGTTCCAAAGTAAACCACAAAACACAGAAGGCGATGATAACCAAGCAGAGAAAAGCAGAGCAGAGGCCAAAACACAGGCAATGAGTCATAAAACGAATATCCAATAAACCAGGCAACAGTACAAAAGGGCAAATCCAAAAAGGAGCATAAATGAGAAACAGGAGGAAAAACACAAGGTCGAAAACACGGAAGATCAAACCAGGAATAATGTATAATCCTAGGTACCCTAGGAAAGCAAAACCTCGCAATGAGCCTGACTACAGCCTGGGCTAAAATACTATCTAGGCAGGTCATGTGATGAAAACATACAGGTGAACATTATCAGTATTCAGGAGAAGTTGAGCAACGATAGGCCGACGATGATCATCCCAGAGTCAGGCGATGAGGCGGAGGACTCTGGGAAGTGTAGTTCATAGGCTGACTAGCCGAATACATGACATTCAAAATGTTGCAATATGTAATGTATTAAATATAAAGCTGTTTAGAGTACATTTTATTCCCTTATGTGTATGTATAAGTATAGGATGTTTCTGATTCAAATGAAAAAAGCTGTAAATAATAAATAAATAAACAGAAAAATGTCATGTAGTTTCTAGTAAACAAGACATTTCAGAAGTCCTTCATTAGTGAGTGATATGCAAATGTCAATAACTTAAAGACGAATGTTCGTTTCAAGGTGCTTCAAAACGTGCAGAAGAGTTTCTTTTCCCTTAAGTTTCCCCAAGTCTGTTGCTGCCATGGCAACCACTAGCAATTAACGTTAATTACCATAAAAGCTTCTGTAGCTGCAGGAAATGAAAAGGACTTGAGTGATTCATTAAAGGTGCTCAACAAAGTGTGTGAAAGTTTTTCATGAAACACAATAAACAACTCCTGAGTGATTGTTAATCATATTAAATTTTTATGATCTACATTTTTTGATTTATAATGAACAGAAACAGATGAAGATTTAGTGGCTGTACTCCACATTATGGTGGCAGATTTATTAACATTATTTGGCCTGATTGTCATGAATTACAAAATAAATGGGCCTTTACTTCCCGTAATAAGTTGAAAGGGTGAATCGCTGCTCTTTTGCACTTTTACCCCTTTGTGATATGCATTTGCTGGAGTTTCCTTAAGCAAAAAGTCATAGAAGGAGATTATTATGATGACTGGCTAAGGCTGATACTAAGACTGCACTGTTTAGTACCTGAGAAAAGCTTGTCTTTTATATTTAGCTGCCATAGTTTGTTTGTGCTCAGGGACAGAGAGAAGCTTTTTGAACACATTGAATGACTAATGGAAGAAAAAAAACTGGTAAATGCTTGCCATAATATACAATGTTAATTTCATCATCATCATATTCATCAACCGTTTAGTCCAGATGGGGTCATGGTAGCAGTTGGGAGAGCAGAGAACCCCAGACGACACTGTCTGACGCTGGAACTTCCTGCAGCTTATTCCCAGGGACCACAAGCCGCTCCCAGGCCAACTGGGAGATGTAATCCCTCCAGCGTGTCCTAGGACGACCCTGGGGTCATATCCAGGTAGGCCGTGCCTGGTACACCCCCACCAGGAGGCATTCAGGGAGCATCTGGATCAGATGCCCGAACCACCTCAGCTGGCTCCTCTTAACACGGAGGAGTGGTGGCTCTATTCCAAGCTCCTCCCAGATGACCAAACTCCTCACCCTATCAAGTAGAGTGTATTATATTTGCAATCTCGTTCTTTCGGTCATTACCCACAGCTTATGACCATAGGTGAGAGATGGGATGTAGGCCGACCAGTAAACAAAGAGCTTTGCCTTTTGGCTCAGCTCCCTCTTCACCACTACAGTCCGGTACAGTGACCGCATTACTGCTGCCACCTGTCCCAGCCTGCGGCCGATCTCACGATCCCTCTTCCCATCACTCGTGAACAAGACCCTGAGATACTTAAACTCCTCCACCTGGAGCAGGTCCATTCCCCTTACTTGGAGTAGGCATGCCATCCTTTTCCGGGCAATGTTTAATTTGATGAAGGAACAAAAAAAAGTAGTAGAACATTATTTTCAGTAATAAGTTGGTAATGATCTGATCATAAATGTAAATAAATGTTAATGAATGTTAAGAAATGCTAATTTAGTAGTGGTCATTAATCAAACTAAAATGGAAAAATGGTAATACATTAAATATTAATCTTCTCTTGATATCAAATAATTAATTAGTACCTATTACAGTGACTGTGAATAATACTAAACAATGTAGACTTTTTACATTTATATTAAGGTGTCTAACACAGCAACCATTTCATAAAACCTGTAAATATGGATTACAAAAGATATTATAATATCAGGGTTATTACTCAAAAGCAATGCAGTAGTTATGCTTACATGACAAAATATAAAACAGCCAAACACAGTATGATGTAAAGACTGTAACTAAAGGAAATTAAATGGTTTTGGAGCTATAAAATGCATAGTACTGCATCAAACATCAGGTTCTTCATAATATTGTGTGTAACTGCACTGAAAGTTTTAATCATTCATGGCTCATAGGCCCAACCATTAGATAAGATCAATGAAATTACATATATAATCATTGCTGGAAAGTGCAACATGCTCCTTGTTTGTGCTACTTTGGAAGAAAAAGTTGTTGCCATTTATAAAGTACAGATCCAACAAGAGACTCCAAATGAGTTCCGTGATGGAAACAACTCACAGCAAAAAGCCTGGGTTCTATTCCCTGGCCAGATGCCCAGGGTCCTTTCTGAGTAGAGTTTACATGGTTTCACTATGTCTGCATGGGTTTCCTACAGGTACTCCAGTTTCCCCCCACAGTACAAAGACATGCAGTCAGGCCAATTCGACACACTAAATTGTCCCTAGGTTTGGATGTGTATGTGTGTCTGTCTCTCTGCCCTGCAATGGACATTCTGCCCAGTGACCGCTGTGATACGCTCCAGCACCCTCCCCAACCCAGGATTACATTTACATTTATGGCATTTGGCTGACGCTCTTATCCAGAGCGACTTACAATTTAATCATTTTACACAGGTAGGCCAAGGTGGTGTTAGGAGTCTTGCCCAAGGACTCTTATTGGTATAGTGTAGGGTGCTTGTCCAGGTGGGGGATTGAACCCCAGTCTACAATGTAGAAGGCAGAGATGTTGTCTACTACACTATACCAACCAGGATAAGTGGTTTAGAAAAGGTGTGTGTGTGTTATTTCCTTATACTTTTGGTACAATTTCCAACATCCATCATGTTTTAAGCATGTATAGAAACCTTTTGGCTGTCCAGTCTCTTGTTACGCTGTGCTACTAGTTACACTGTGGTGTCTATTGCAGAAAAGTCACAACTTTTAATGCAGTGCACAAACATTAAGAGGTTAAACTCACTGCTCACCACTGGTTCATAATCGTACCATTGACAAAAAAAATCTAGGATTTGTGCAGGGAAATTAAACAAATGTTCAACATCACATGTTTCCCAGATGCACTTGGCATGGAACTCCTGCTGATCCCACCAGCCAAAAGAGAACGGATTTCAAAACGGAAAATCAAAATACTTTTTTTTTTGACTCATTATTTTGAAATAATACAGTATTTTCTTACAATATGACCTAGACATTGTTTTCCCCTAGTTATTGTTATTATGTCAAAACCTTTCAATCTAATGAATCTCAAGTTGGACCTGAATCAGTGAAGGATGAAAAAAACCAGGAAAGTTTACAGAAACACATTAAATCAAATGAGGGTTTAAATAGAGCTTTTAAATGGTAACTACAGTTGTGCCTGTATTCATTTGCATTAATGATTTAAGTAGATAACCTGCTAAATTGGCCGCCTCCACCAGCACAACAGTGACTTTCCGTAATTAGCACCTCTTTCAGGAAATCTACCTCTACATTTACAAATCTGCAGCTTCAGCTGTACTTTACATGAACAACTGATGAAAAAAACTCCCACAAAAAACCTTAGACCATTAAAATATATAATATATTAAAAAACACAGTAAACAAACATATTTCCTTTCATGATCTAGAAACTTCAACACCACAGTCATTCAGAGTTTCCGACGTTTCTTTTTCCCCCATATTTCCTCCCTCTGTGTGCTGTTTACACTGGGGCTTTGAATACCACACCACATAGTAAATGAGGACAGCTCTCACCAAATGTATAATATTTGCATTGATTATAAAGCACAGAAAGTGACTAATTAATGAAAAACTACACCAGCGGTGAATAATGTGCAGTTTTTGGGTGTGTGTGTCACAGAAAATACTAATTGCAAATTTTGTGTAAGGCAATTAGACCAAGAAAGCCATAATACTGTCAAATCATGCCTTAATGGGGTGAATTATAATGGCTGCACCCTCTGAAATATTAACATCTTGTTTTCTTCCGTAGTTCTTATGGAGAACACTTGGGTATATTAGTCCAAGTTATTTTTAGGGGCTGACCTATTTTCCCCCCTCTATTTTTTTTCAGACGTTAAAGTGCAAAAAAGATGCGAAGCACAATTTGAGCATCTCTTGAGCATGAGCATGTCACGGGGTGGATCTGGGGTACAAACGCCCCAGCATGCACTCTGGAGAAACTTCTAACATGTTGACAAGAGCAAATAGTTCCAAAAAATATATAAATAAATTTTAAAAACTGTGATTTTATCTAGAGGGGAGAATATTTTTAAAGCTCATGCAGTAATGATCTCCAGCACAGGGGGTGACATGTATATGATGACTCCAGTGATGAGTCTTGTTTAAATCTCCTAAAATCCTTCATCCTTTGATTGTGATTATTAAACTCAACAGCAGTGCATTCCTGCTTCTGTGATTCAAACTGATGAAATGTATTATTGCTTTGCAATTATAAGGTTCTATTTGCCATTTTTGTCAAAATTGACAACTTCTTGACATGTGAAAAGGTGCTTTTTTAAGTTGTATATAAAAAAGGTTCTATTTGTCATTTTAGCCAAAATTGACAACTTCTTGACACGTTATGTAAGGTGCTGTTTTTAAAGTTGTATATAAAAAAAATACTGGACAGACCTGGCAGACCCAAATGAGGTGTGAGGTTTTGTTGGGAATGTCTGGTAGAGGAACCTACCAGAAAGATCTTCAACTCCCACATCTGACAGAGCTTCGACCACATGCCGAGGGAGGCCGGTGACATTGAGTCTGAGTGGGCCCTGTTCTGTGCCTCCATTGTCGATGCAGTGGATCGGAGCTGTGGCCGCAAGGTCATAGGTGTCTGTTCTGGTGGCAATCCCCGAACCCGCTGGTGGACACTTTGGGTAAAGGAAGCCATCAAGCTAAAGAAAGAGTCCTATCGGGCCTGGTTGGCTTGTGGGACTCTGGAGGCAAAAGATGGGTACCGAAGGGCCAAGCACCACGGTACTGGAGGGTGCGTGGGAGTTCACCCAACATGTGTTTTGTGGATTTGGAGAAGGCATTCGACTGCGTCCCTCAGGGGATCCTGTGGGGAGTGCTCCGTGAGTACTGGGTGAGGGGCTCATTGTTACGGGCCATTCAGTCCTTGTACAAATGGAGCAGGAGCTTGGTTTGTATAGCCGGCAGTAAGTTGGACTGGTTTCCAGTCAGGGTTGGACTCTGCCAGGGCTGTCTGTTGTCATCGATTCTGTTTATAACTTTTATGGACAGAATTTCTCGGAACAGCCAAGTGGCAGAGGGTGTCCAGTATGGTGGCCTCAGGATTTCATGTCTGCTTTTTGCAGATGATGTGGTCCTGTTGGCGTCATCAGGCTGGGACCTCCAGCTCTCTCTGGACCAGTTTGCAGCCAAGTGTGAAGCGGCTGGGATGAAAATCAGCACCTCTAAATCTGAGACCATGGTCCTCAGTCGGAAAATGGTGGAATGCTCTGTCCAGGTCGGGAGTAAATTCTTGCCCCAAGTGGAGGAGTTTAAATATCTTGGGATTTTGTTCACAAGTGAAGGAAGGATGGAGCAAAAGGTTGACAGGTGGATTGGTGCAGCGTCTGCAGTATATACAGGTATATACGGACCCTATACTGGTCCGTCATGGTGAAGAGAGAGCTGAGCGAGAAGGCAAAGCTGTCAATTTACCAGTCAATCTACGTTCCGACCCTCACCTAACCGAACGATATCGCCAATACAAGTGGCTGAAATGAGCTTTCTGCGCAGGGTTGCCGGGCTCTCCCTTAGAGATAGGGTGAGAAGATTGGCAATTCGGGAGAGGCTCGGAGTAGAGCCGCTGCTCCTCCACGTTGAGAGAAGCCAGTTGAGGTGGTTTGGGCATCTAGGGAAGTGTTCCAGACATGTCCGACGGGGACGAGCCCCCGGGGAAGCTCCAGGACATGTTGGAAGGATTATATCTCTCGACTATCTTGGGAACGCCTCGGTATCCCTCCGGAAGAGCTAGGGGGGGTGGGTAGAAGGAGGCCTGAGCCTCTTTGCTTAAGCTGCTGCCCCCGTGACCCAGATCCTGATAAGTGGTTGAGGATGGATGGATAAAAAAAAAGATTCTATCTCCCAAGACAAACTCTAACATAATCCTATAAGGTTCCATCTGTGAGCAAATCAGCACTTTGAATGTACACAAGAGGACCAATCAGACTCTGCTTTTTTGTCATGTTATTGCTCTGCTCAGTGCAGGCCGGGAGTGGCTAATCGGGAGATTCGGGAGGATTCCCGATGGGCCGGCTCATGTCAATCTCGAGTTTGGGCCAGTTGGATGGGAAAAATAGTTTTGACACTTATCTGTCACTTATCTAATCTGCTTCTTGCATTCATTCTCCATTCAGCTATGTATTCATTCTCAGCCCCTACATCGCAGTAGATTAGATGGGTTCTACCATCTGAGAGAATTCTTCCCTCCCAAATGTTTAAGCTGGTTGGGCCCACGAGTCGTCTTTTCTGGAGCGGTAAAATTAAATATAGCAACAGAATAGTGCGGAGCATCAGTCGATGGTTATGGAGGGCAGGAAGAGGCCAGGGTAAAAAAAAAAGAAAGGGGTTGGAAGAAGATGCTGCCAAATGTGCAAAATTAACAGACCTGTTTTCCAGAGGACAGACCCCAGTTGCAGCCGGTAAAGAGAGATATGGAAATAATTTTGTATTGTCAGTGTAAGGTTATTGCGCAATGTTTGCAATGTCAGCTTAGCGTAGTTTATTTTGTAGAGCCCAATACATACCATTAATCACAAATATCCAGTTTCAAGCTAAAAATAATAAACATAATTTAGAAGTGTAATATATTAAATAGCCTAACTCATTAATGGAATGTTTTGTAGCGTCAGAGCAGCAAACCCCTTCTGACACTGCTGAAGATCCCGAGGAGACCATGGCTACTGAAGGGACAGGTAAAGGATAGTCTAACAGAGTTTATATGCCCTTCTATTTTAATGCTATATAATACAGGTGAGTCAGATGCTCAGAGGGAAGAGACAGAGTCCAGAGAGACAGCAGCAGTGCAGCAGGAGATCCCACAAACTCAGGCAGCTGCTAGTATAGATGAGGAGACTGATTTTGATCATTTTGCTCATCTTCAAAAACAGGATCTACAAATGTTTTTCAATTTCCATCCACAGCAGCATGAGAAAAGTCAGATCCACAGGGATAGTGCTGATGCTTACTTTCTGATGGCTAAAGGGGCAGATTTAAAAAGCCTTCTGGCAGGCAAACACATGTCTTTACATCATATGCAGGTGAAAAAGAAGCACCAGGTAATAGAACGCATAGTAGATGTGGTTAAACTTATAGGAACCTGAGATGTGGTCTCAGTTACAGAGGAGATAAAGCAGAGAGTGCTTATACTGTAGAAAACACTGCAGTCAATCATGGCACCTTTTTAGAGTTGTTAATTCTTTTGAGCCAGTATGATCTGTGCCTTCCGCAGCACATTAGCAGTTGTATTGAGCTAAGCAAGATACATCATGACAGTGGGGCAAATGGCAGGGGTTCTCTTGTGACTCTTATATTGAAGAACATAGTCAACAAAGTTGTGGATGTTCTCAAAAAGGTGCTAAAAAGCACGATTGCAGATGAGCTTAGAGAGGCAGGCATGTTTTCAGTTCAAATTGATACTACTCAAGATGTTTCGTCAACAGACCAGTGTGCTATCATCTTAAGAGATGTTCCAGATGTCATTCATGAGCGGCTGATTGCTGTGGTGGACTGTGAAAAGTCCACAGGCAAGTATTTCACAGAAACATTGAAACAGACCTTAGATGAGCTCAGCATTGATATTGGCACATGTGTGGGCAACTCCACTGATGGTGCTGCCAATATGCGGGGACAGTATCAGGGGTTCTCTGCATTTCTCTCTGATCAGTCTCCTACACAGATCCATGTCTGGTGTTATGACCATAGTTTAAATCTAGTCCTGGCAGACACAACAGGCAGTGTAGTTGAAAGTGCATCACTTTTTTCAATACTAAACGATGTGGCAGTGTTTCTGAGGGAGTCATGGAAACGCATGCAGAATTGGGAGGAGATGAGCAATGACAGAAGACATAGAAAACTGGCCCCAATAGGGGCAACAAGGTAGTGGGCTAAGGATCAGGCCCTAACAAAAGTGTTTGGGTGCTTTGGTGATCCTAGGGATGCCCTCTGTGTTGACCCTAGTCGCAATCAAAGGAGACAACACTATGAAGTCAGCGGTTAGGGCAAAAGCGAAGGGACACATGGGAACCCTTATGAAATATGAGGTTATCCTGACTGCTCAGATGTTCCTTCGCATTTTCAAACACACTTCCCCACTATCCAAGTATCTACAGACGCATAGGATGGATATTTTGGTAGCTCAGCATTTGGATGAGGGGACAGAGGATAGTCTCAATAAATATGCCAGGGACTTTGAAGGAGTTCAGGGAGCAGCTGATGTGTTTGTGAGTTGGGCCAATTAGAAACTGGACGAGGCAGACAGTGAGCTTGTTGTGGAGACTGCACTTCCACAAAAACGTGTTTGAAAAAGAAAAGAATGCTAGGAGAGCTCCTGGAAGATGAACCTGATGCTACATTTGAGGTCATGGTCCATAATGTAATTCTGGACACTGTTGCTGGCAACATAGATAAGAGGTTTTCAGCCAATGCAAAGCTTGCCTCAGATTTTGCTTGCCTTGACCCTAAAAGTTTTCTGGAGGTAAGGCCAAATGGACTCCTCAATACAGCACTCCAAGAGATTAGCAAGTGTCTATTGAGGTTTGATGACAGAGCAACTGTTTATACATTGCATGGAGAGCTGTATAGCCTGGCATCCCAGTGATAGAGATTGAAAAAGTCTTGTCTGGAGGATAATTGCATTGTCAGGACAGGAAGAGAGGTGACACAAACAATTGAGGAGGATTGTGGGCTGTCATATATGGAACCAGAGTTTCAACTTGAGAGTAGGACCTGCTCTTCTTGCAAAAACTGTGCCATCTGTGTTTATCTGATCCTCTCATAGAATAACCTCCTTACAGATGCTTTCCATATAATTGGGCTGGCATATAAGTTTCTGTTGACCCTTTCAAGCTCTCAGGTTGCAAGCGAGTGGAGCTTCTCTGCATTAAAATGTGTGAAAAATAGGCTACGACGCTCACTGTCTCAGGAATTCTTGTAGGCCTTCATGTTAATGTACACAGAGAAGGAAATTCTCATGTCTATCTTATTAATAAGGTTGCAGAAACCAGTGCACTGCTCAGTAGGCTTTTGATGTTGTAGGTAACCTACTAAATATGGGTGTAGTGAAGCTACTTAGAAGTTTAGTGTAAACCTAACAATAGGGCACCTTTCTGTTGGGAAGAAAAATGCAATTTTAATTTCAAATTATTTTCATTTCAACTTATTGCTCCTGTACAAAGGTAAATACATTTTCATCTTTATCACATGTTTTACCTTTTGAATCTTTATCTGATTTAAATTTGAATTAAACATGTTTAAGTGAAGTGTTTTCTGTTAACTTACCAACAGATACCTGAACTTACACCCAATAAAAAGGCATTGTAAGAGCTAGCTGCTGTTTCATTTATTCAAATTCCTCCTCCTTGGAAAAAGTGGGCTGGGTTTGGGCATGAAACTCCCAGGCTGAGAAAGGGGCCCACTCCGGCCCGGGCTCAGTGCCTGTGGGAAAAGTTTATAAAACTTTGTGAAACCTGAAAACATCTTGCTGAAACTCTGTCTTCTTGCATTTCTTTAAAAAGGCTTATTGTCTTACATTATATAAGTATTAAGCATTAAAGGTAGCTAAATCTCTTCTGTTCTTCTTTCTTCCTAAATTAGAGATTTTGCTGCATTAGAGTCAAATTTCTAATGTAAAAACATTTAGCACTGAGCTTTTATTTAGTCTGCAATGTTTTTTTTTTTAAGAAGAAAAAGATGATTTGTCAGAAAAAGACAATTTTCTGTAGTTGATCAAGTTCAGTTTGAGTAGTTGAATGCATGTGCAAAAGTTTGGCAACTCCTAATGTAGAGAAAGCACTGTTTGATTCTGTTTATGTTGATATTCATGAGTAAATTTCCAGTTACCTCAGACGGAGGTATCGCAACTCTGCTGTTCTCAGCAACAATTTTTGAGTCCACCTTAGTGTGAGACTGAGACAAGGCTTAGTCCAAATGAGGTTGAGACCAAGGCCACCAGTTTATGGTCTCGAGACTGAACTTGTTTTGTTCTGACAGCAATGATATACCTTATATTTCCATGCATACATAACTTTTAATGTAAGTTAATAGAACCAAGTTTTTTAAATGATTTTTTTGGCCATTTTGTTTAGTCCATTCATCATGAAATTCAGGCACAATGTAAAAGGGCAACAGGCATTTTCAAAGTATGTACAAACTAAAAATCAACAAAAATGGAGATACATTTTGTTCAGACAGCATATATATATAGACAGTATATATATATATATGTACACACACACACACACACACACACATTGATAGATATCTCTACTTATATACTTATATATGGAAAGAGCATGCCAAACAGCCTCAATTCACCTTACATATGAAAAATAAATGTACTCGCCCAACAGAGCTCTCCATCACTTATAATTCCAGCCTTGGTTTTCCCAGGAGACAACCAGCAGAGAAAAGAAAGACTGAATTCCCTCCAGGCAAACAGTCCATCTACACTTGCTCTATAGTGAAACATGGAATGGCTTTTTCCAATTTGAGACTGAATGAGTGATCTCTACTGAACATTTCAAATACAAACATACTGGTGTCAAATATAGTTTGTTACAGCTTAGACTACAAGCACACATGGACAGATGATTTTTCTGGTCTACCAACAACAAGTGAAAGGCTGGTTAATGGAAAATGTAATTTGCTTATGGTAAATATGTTGTTTTAATGCCGTCTATGAATGAAAACGGTACCGAATGAAAGTGACATGTTTCAGCTTTGATCATGTGTACATGAATATATGAATTTTTTTAAATGCTTTTTCTGGGCCTCCATAATTAGTTTTACTACCACCAGCCGCATCGCATTGAAACGCGTTCCTTCATTAACTGCTTCCAGCTCTCCTACCAGGCCCTCGTTCCACATCCAAATGGATCTATTCCCTGTTGCCTGTAACAAATAAGCCTACCCGGCATCACTGAGTAAACTTTTAATGGGAGCTGAGCAAAATCCCTGTACGCAAACCTCATCCTGTCGTGAAATTGGAGTGCAGCCCTGTATTAAACTCGGATCCACACCGAAGCTTAAGTCATTAGTGGCAGCGCTAGCTCGCTAACAGGCCAGGCGCTAGCTGCTGTCACAAAAGCCCCAGATTAAAGACGTACCTCTGCTGAGCCATATTCATCAATGTCCCAAGCAGCATTTCCACCACCTGTAGTGGCTTTGTTCAGTATTCACCCCCCACCAACACAGACGGTCAAGCAAATTGAAAATGTGATTCGCTAAATTGAGGGCCATCCAGTGAGGGCATGGCTATACAGCAAGATGAATGAGACCAAATGCTTCTCATGCTAAAAAAAATGAAGTCTGCCGGGGTCGGAAGGAAAACAGCTCTGCATTGCTTTGCTGTAATTTCAGATGGAGGACACACAGTGCAGTCGCGAAATGGGCTCTAAATTTGAGCTAAAATTGGATTCTGATGGGAAACTGTTAGTTTCAGTCTTAGGCTTTTTACATGGTGAAACTTTCACACAACTTTATTTGATTATATAGAAATGATTATATAGAAATCATTATATAGAAATCATTTAGTTGATATCATCATATAGTAGATTTATCTGCATTCTGATTGGCTGTTTTAATGAACCTTGCTTCAGAAATTTGACACAGTAACATGCTGCTTCTGAGTTTCAATTGAGTTCTAAATGAGTTGTAAACTGATCCTGAAAATATACTATATAGCCAAAAGTATGTGGACACCCCTCCTAAATATTGAGTTCAGGTGTTTCAGCCACACGCATTTCTAACAGGTGAATAAAATAAAACACACAGTGATGCAATCTCTGTAGACAAGCACTGGCCATATTGAAGAGCTCACTGTCCTGTCACATTTGCTGCAAGTCAGTTGGTGACATTTCTGTCCTTCAGGATCTGCCTTGGTCAACTGAAAGTGCTATTATTGTGAAATAGAAGCATCCAGGAGCAACAACAGCTCGGCCACAAAGCTGCAGCCCCTGCAAACTCACAGAGTCAGTCTCACCGATTGCTGAAGCCTGTAAAAATCATCTATCCTCAGTTGCATCACTCACTACACAGTTCCAAACTACCTCTGGAAGAACTGTGCACTGGGAGCTTCATGAAATTGGTTTTAGTGGCTGAGCAACTGCACATAAGCCTAAGATGACTATGTGCAATGTCAGTTGTTGGCTGGAGTGCTGTACAGCACACCCCCACTGGACTCTGGAGCAGGGGAAATGTGTCCTCAGGAGTGATGTGTTATCTGGTAGTCTGATTGATGAGTCTGGGTTTGGTTAATACCAGGAGAACACTACCTACCAGAATGCATAGTTTCAATACTAAAGTTTGGTGGAGGAGGGATAATGGTCTGGAGCTGTTTTTCAGGGTTTGAACACCTTAGTTCCAGTGATGGGTGAAGTTAAAGTTACAGCATATAGAGACATTTTATAAGCTTCCAACAACAGTTTTGGGAAGACACTTTCTTGTTCCAGCATGACCGTACCACTGTGTACAATGCAAGGTTAATAAAGACATGGTTTGATGAATCTGGTGTAGAGGAACTCCCGAGGCCCGCACAGAGTCCTGACCTTCACCCCACTGAATATCTTTACACTGAATTGGAAATCCTTCCTAGTCGACTGGAGGCTGTTATACGTGCAATGGTGGGGTAATTCCCTATTAATGCCCATAGTTGTAGCATGGGATGCGCAACAAGTGTATGTTGACATTCATTAAAATTGCATTTTATACATAGTAAAATTGTATACAATGACTTTTTTTGTTTGAAAGGAAATATGTGGCATAATTAAACTTATAAAACTCATTTACATTTACATTTATGGCATTTGGCTGATGCTCTTATCCAGAGTGACTTACAATTTGATAGTTTTTACACAAGGAGGCGAAGGTAGTGTTAGGAGTCTTGCCCAAGGACTCCTATTGGTATAGTGTAGGGTGCCAAGCATTCATTCACACAGTGGTCTTGAGTTCCACTGGCAGAAAAATTAATTAACCCTTAAAATGGCCCAAAGCCCACTGGTAGGCCCAAAGTTTTATTACACACTTCTAGAACCAAAGAATAGCTCAGCCAGTTTGCAGTGAAGTCCCTGTCGTTACTGAGTAATAAGCCCTAGTTTGTGATAAGCCTGTGATTTTAAGGGGTTAATTATAATAAAGCTTTTTCATCAGTATCACAACTCTTGCTTGTATAAACATTATACTGTCACACATCTTGGTAGAATATCTCAAAAGTATTATAGCTTTCAAAATATCAAGCCCACTTCTTTGACATGACATAAATATTACAATGTAGGTTTAATTTGTTTTTTACCATCCAGCTTTAAAAGCTTCCAAGACAGAGGTTCTTGTCCTCATGTGCTATCAAAATTTACCTCTTGATAAAACAACCAACGGAATGAGAAAGACCTCCACATTTCTCATCCAATCCTTTGTGCATAAACTGATGCCTCAACAACAATGGCATTTCTTCAACCACTGATAACATCTATCAGTCTCATGTGGAGCAGGATGCAATCAGTCCTCAAAGGAAAATCTATCAGCAAAGTGTCAACACATAATGAAGCCATCTATCCAATGACATCCATCACTTTCCCATTTCCGACGGATGGATCATATTTTACACGTCCAGTAATGGTGGAAACATGAAATGGGCACCATTCTATCCAAAAGGAGCCAAATTGTCTGAATTCCATACAAGTTAAAGTTCCTTTTGCCCACTTAAGAATAGATTTAACCTAAAATAGCTCAGCCAGTTTGCATTGAAGGTACTAAATAATAAGGGTTAATCTGTAATAAACCTGGAATTTTAAGGGTTTAAACAAAAAAATAAATAAATAAAATAAATCAGAGAATGTAGCCTGTGCAAACCCAACAAGTAAATAAACATTTTAGGTGACACTTTATTTTGAGTGGCTCTTTTAGATGAAATAAACACTCAACACACTCTGAGTAACATGTCAATAACATATAAATGTTAGGATTAGGCTTTGGGTTGAGGTTAAGGTTGGGATTAGGGCCAGGGTGAGGGTTAGGATTAGGTTTTGGGTTGAGGTTAGGATTAGGGCCAGGGTGAAGGTTAGGTGTTGGGTGTATTAACAACACATCTACTTAATGTAAGTAATGTATCAACAGAACATCTACAAGATATTTACTTCAGTGTATTCAGATGCTTCACTACTGATACTTCACTGATATGTTGTTGATGTGCTACTGATAATCTGTTGAGAATTTATTAATCTTCAACAAACGACCACTCCAAACAAAACATTAGCACATTTTACATTAAAATTAAAACACACACACACACACACACACACACACACAAACAATTCTTAATTTTTGACAATTCCTAAACATGAGGTGAAATCTGTGTTGTAGAGTGATAGCAACATAATAAAATTAGTTTATACATTTGATTTTATATTCTCTCTCTCTCTCTCTCTCTCTCTCTCTCTCTCTCTCTCTCTCTCTCTCTCTCTCTCTCATATAATAATAATAATAATAATAATAATAATAATAATAATAATATTTACTGTCCTCTGAAAATAACTCAACACAGCCATTAATGTCTAAATTACTCTCAACACAAGTGAGTCCACCTCACAGTGAACATGCCCAAATTATGCTCAGTGTCAATATTTTGTGTGACCACCATTATTATCTAGCACTGCTTTAACCCTCTTGGGCATGGAATTCACCAGAGCTGCACAGCTTGCTACTGGAATCCTCTTCCACTCCTCCATGATGACATCACAGAGCTGGTGGATGTTAGACACCTTGCTCTCCTCCTTCCGCTTGAGGATGCCCTATAGGTGCTCAATTAGGTTTAGGTCTGGAGACGTACTTGGCCAGTCCATCACCTTTACCTTCAGGACGTCAGTCATCATCTTGGAGGTGAGTTTGGGTCATTATCGTGTTGGAAAACTGCCATGCGGTGCAGTTTCCGATGGGAGGGGATCATGCTCTGCTTCAGAATTTAACATAATGGAAGGAAAACAAAACTGACCTGCACAAATGTTAATGTACATTTTATAGTTTACATTTTATTATTTTTCCAGTATGTTAAACACATCAAACAAACAGAAAATGTGCATTACACATGGTTTTCACTCATAATTTTATAATCTAAAATCACTTTTGCATACAACTGTAAATATTATATTATACTTACATTTGAGTCAGTTTAAAAATCCAGTTGGCTCTATCTAAAATCTAAAAGTGCTGTATTAATATTTGGTTCATGTTCACTAAGATGTGATTTATATATATATATATATATATATATATATATATATATATATATATACACACATACACATACACACACTCACACACACTCACCAGCCAACCTGTTCAGTTGCTTGTTAACGCAAATAGCTAACCAGCCAAATCACACGACCGCAACTCAATGCATTTAGGCATGTAGAGGTGGTCAAGACAACTTGCTGAAGTGCAGGCCGAGCATCAGAACGGGGAAGAAAGGGGATTTAAGGGACTTTGAACGTGGCGTGGCTGTTGGTGCCAGACGGGCTGGTCTGAGTATTTCAGAAACTGCTGATCTACTGGGATTTTCACACACAACCATCTCTAGGGTTTACAGAGAACGGTCCGAAAAGGAGAAGATATCCAGTGAGCGGTCAGTTGTGTGGACAAAAATGCCTTGTTGATGTGAGAGGTCAGAGGAGAATGGGCAGACTGGTTTGAGATGATAGAAAGGCAACAGTAACTCAAATCACCAACCAAAAAGTCTGCCATGTTGAAAGTCTGCCATGAAGAATTAAGGCAGGTCTGAAGACAAAAGGGGTCCAACCTTTTACTGTACCTAATAAAGTGGCCGGTGAGTGTATATACGTGTTGCTCCCTCCAGACAATCGTACACTGAGCCCTGCACAGTATATGAAGGCGGCTGTAGGGCTAGCAGACGTTTGTAGCACACTCAGACGGACAGCTTTCTCCATCAGTGTCCCAGAAATCAGAGATTACTCCAGAACTGCTTGCAATCACAATTACGGCACGCACACACTCTCAGTGCTGGCCATGGCCAGTATCCAGGGCTGAATGCTTGTTTGTAGCTGAGTGGTACAGAGGCCCAAGTGGAGCAGTGTGTTTGCAGTGAAAGTGCTGTTTCATGCCTCTCTTTTCCAGGGCTATTAATTCACCTCCAGCTCCAAGCACACTAGGACCAAGTCTTGAAGGGCTCTGTCTCGATTGTGCCTTGGTCTCCAGAGTGCACTTCCATTCCTCAGCCCTCTCCTCTTCCCCATAGCTTCTATCTCTCTTCCTGCCCAGCGAAGGGCAAAGTCATTAAGCAGCGGTCATGAGAGGCCAAGGCGGATGAGGTCTCCCCATGACTTACTCGTCAGATAAGTGCGAACAGGGCAGAAATATGATTACACTCAACTTTCTTTAAGGCGGCAAAAAAATGCTACAGACATCGGCATCCCCCACCGTGACAGCCTTTTTAATCTTTTAACGATCCAGGGCAAATTGGTTTCTGCCTGTGGACGATCTGAAACCAGTTTTAGTTTTGACAGAGATGAATCTAGGCCTTTTTTTTTTTTTGACATATCAGATTTGAATGTTGACATGACATTGAAGGGTGCGCTCATTAACTACTTATTGCCCACCTTATTCTTATGCCCAATGATGCTTTGCTATATTGAACCATTTTCTTTATTAAAGAATTCTTGACAAACCATCTTTAAGTGTATGACAGTCTTTTTTTGTACTTTATGCATATGCCCTTTATATAAACATAAGTTATGTAGATACACAGGTAGTTATCTTACTCATCATCATCGGATGAGTCATTTCTGTTTGAGTAATTCATTTCCTCCTTGTTATGATGATTTGAAGACAGTTTATATATATATATGTACATTATATATACATACACACACACATACACACACACACACACACACACACACCCCCCAATCAGGCATAACATGATGACCACCCCCTTGTTTCTACGCTCATTGTCCATTTTAGTCCATCTGTAGTCCATCTGTTTCTCTGATACCTTGTTACCCCCTTTCACCCTGTTCTTCAGTGGTGAGGACCCCATGGACCCTCACAGGGCAGGTACTATTTGGGTGGTGCATCATTCTCAGCACTGCAGTAACACTGACGTGGTGATGGTCTGTTAGTGTGTGTTGTGCTGGATTAGACACAGCAACACACCCCCTCTGATTCTTCCTTTGAATGATGCCACAATATTCAGCTTCTTAGCAGTAATGTAATGTAAATGTAATGTAAATTCTTCTGTATTCACCAGCTAATGAAAAAATAACCTTCAAAACAGCCCACCCCAAAAAATTCACCCCAAAGCAGTTTTAAACCAAAAAATCTGAAGGCTGAGGAGTCAGAGGAGTTTGAGGAACTGAGGGCCAGAGTCCAGGACAGTGTGGTGATTTCTCTGCTCTAGTACATCAACCAAACCTGGCATTTTACTAATGAGTTGAATCCAACTTATTAAAAGCTATTATGCGGTTTGGTAATCATGGCCTACCATTAAGAAACGACCTTGCTGGGTATTATTGATAATGAATTAAATTACTTATTAAACATTGGTGTATTTTATTATATTTCATGTTGTGACTGACATTCCTTTACCTGTGTGAAATCACTTTCATGCATAGCTTCTCATGGCTTATTGCTTTATTAGAAGTGTGCAGTATTTGTAAATTCAAATCTCGCCTGGTGCTGGAAAGATGCGATGATTTCATATATAGTTTTTAAGGCACTTCTATCATCAGTCTAGTTCATTCATTATACAGGCTGCTCATTATAACAATACATATCTCTTGTACTTCCTCTCAGTTGCCACTTCGTGAGCTCCACTTACCTCATAGGCCCACTATACACGTGTACAAACACTCTAGCTTAGTGTTGTTCTGCACCATTTATCAGCCTCCCTCTACACCATTCCTTATTGGTCAGATTCTAAACACAGGCCCAAAGTTAACCAGAACCAGGCTGAATAACTGACACTGGGCTACAGTCTCAAATGGACTACAGGGGCAAGCTGGATCTCCAAGGTAGGTGTTTTTAATAAAGCGGTCAGTAAGTAGGAACTCCAAACGTCAGGACTGTAAGTAGCTATAGAAGTTAAAAATAGATCTTTTACTGTTCCAGCACCCATCAGCTCTGTATGGTTCCAGTTCTTCCCCGTTATGTAACACTAAAGCACCTGTCGCCCCCATTGTTCCCTACAGCAGTTCAGTAGAGTGCGACACACTGGCTCATGGCCTTTCAGGTGCTGGAGCAGTTTTAGGAAAGGCTCCAAAGTGCTCATTAAAACCTCTGTGGAGTCATAACCAGAGGCTGTGAGAGCTTTAATATTGTAATTAGGTAGGATTTATTACACGTATACAGAGAGAGGGAGTGAGCAAGAGAGAAGAGAGAGGGTGTGTGTGTATGAGAGAGTGACTGTGTGTGTGTGAGATAGAGATAGATAGATAGATAGAGAGAGAGAGAGAGAGAGAGAGAGAGAGAGAGAGAGAAACAGAGAGAGAGGAGAGAAGAAGAAGAAAAGGGGACGAAGTTAAAAAGAAAGTTAAAAAGAAAGAGGGAGGGAGAGAGCAACACAAAGAGAGTAGGGACTAGAAAAGGAGAGGTTAAAAAAGATGGAAAGAGTAAAAAACAGAGATAATAAATGTGTGTGTGTGAGAGAGAGAGAGAGAGAGAGAGAGAGAGAGAGAGAGAGAGAGAAGGGTATAGAAAGAATGAGAAAGAAAGACAAAGAAAGATGGAGCAAGAGTGAAAGGCGTACAGAAAATTAAAGGAAACAATCAGGACAGATATAGAGGAAAAGATCAGGAATATCACAGGAAAAGATCAGGACGAGAGAGAGAGAGAGAGAGAGAGAGAGAGAGATTGATTGATTGAAAGTAAAAGAAAGGTAAATAATGAAGTAGAGAGAAAGAGAGAGTGAGAGCTTGATAGATAAAATAAGAAAGAGTGAAAATGAGAGAGAAAGAGAAAGCGAGAAAAACACTGACAAGGGAAGAAAAGAGGCAGAGCAAAATATAGAAGAGAGAGAGAGAGTGAGAGAGCGAGAGAGAGAGACAGACAGACAGACAGGCAGACTACAGTATAAAACGACCCCTGAGTCTAATTCCTGCTCCTGTGTAGGTGTAAATAATAAAATTCCTCCGGCTGCTGATTTGCCGGCAGGGTGAGGAGGAGCGCCTCGCTGTTCTGCTCGGAATCACAGAATTAGCCCACATTCTAAACAAGGAAACACCTTCACCTCAGCTGAGGACACAGCAGAAAATGGCAATATGTTGCTATGCTTGTTTGCTGTCACCGCTGACTCAGTAAGCGATCTGTGTGACTTCTTCATTCGTCGTGATTCAGTTGCTGCTGCAAATGAAAGATGGCAGAACATCTGGAGCAGCTGCAGCCTGCCAGAGCTCACCTCCGCATGCATGCCACTCTGAAGAGACAAGATGATTCTGTGCCGAAAACAAAGGGATTCATTGTGCATGCTTGACTCAGACGTGTACATCGCACAGCAAACTGAAAGTGGTGATGTATTTTATTCATGCGTACACGTTTAAATCAAGAATCTTCAATGCATCACTTTTTAGTGCAAACAGCAGAAATAAAGCCTGTCGTGAAGTCGTATATAGTGCATTTACAAACAGCAAACAAAGTGATTTAAAAAAAGGATTCATTGTAGAGAAACGTACCAAATCAGATTTCTTTACAGAGGTGGTGATAGGAACCATGGGTTGTGGTGTCTACAACACCAGTATGGCCATTTTATTTACTATGCAAAATCAGTTAACCTACACCTTTCCTCTGAATTAAGAAAAAAAATTAAAATTAAAAGAATTTAAGAATATACTCTTCCATAAATACATAAAAAAAACCTTACATTTTAGTCCAAAACCTTCATAAAACACTGCATTTACATGCACTTAATAATCTGATAATGGTGGAAAACCATTTTTTTGTTCAATTCTGTCAGTAATATGATCAACACTTAGTTGCACCTGCGTAATCAGATAATGGGCAAAGTCTGGGTCAACATGAGTGAGGCGGTAATCAGATTTCTACTTTGCAGCCATCCAATAAACTCAAGGAAGAAGATGTGACATAAAAGTAATGTAAACTCAAACTTCAGGCCATGGCTTTTTTATAAAAACATCGTCACTTCACCTGAAAATATGGACATGCATCATCTAGAAAGTGAAGAATATTGAATTCCTCAATTCGTCAAGCATGTGTTGGGTTTCAGAGTCGCTCCAAAAGTGTTCTGCTGCGTCTCGCAGCAACACTGCTCACTTATTTCTGGTCTGTTTCCACACATGCGCAGACTGAAATCTGAAAGAAATCAGAGTAAGAGTTTACATGCACTGAGAAATCTGATTATTGAGCTAAAATCCAGCCTGTCGGATTTCCTAATTGGATTCCTAGATTGGAATATGCTGTTTACATGACCTTTTGAGTAATCAGATAACTGCAGAAATCTGAATGTGATTGGATTATTGGGTGCATGTACACATTCAATGTCTCGGAGCTTATCCAGCATATTTGTATCCATTTCACTTCAGTTTTTCTGAGAGGAAGGCATTGAATGCTTTGGAGGTCCGGTTCCTATGACCACCACTGCAGACAGTTCTATATCTGTACGTTTCTCTAGAAAGGAACACTTCACATCAATCCACTCTGAACGACTCTGTTTACATCTCAGATGCAGGAGATAGAGATTAGGTCGGAAAATGGTAGAGTGTTCCTTTAAAGCGTGCACTGACAGCAGCACCATCTGTGACAGCTGTACTCAGATCAGCTTCAGCGGAGTTTACTGTATGCATTAAGACAGTGCCATGTGTTTCTCTCTCTCTCTCTGGCAAACGTTACACACACATCACACACATTTCTGATCACAGACCTGAAATAACTGACACAACAAACTATTATCATATTGTAAAGTGTGACAGGCAGCTCTCATATCATCACCGTTTCCATTCAGCATGGGAAACAATCACAATTCTGTCACTTTAAAAGCAGAAGATGTGTCTGTGATGTATGAATCCTATAGGGTATATAGTGGAACCCTGTGATATTACATTGCTCTGCTATACATCTGACAAAGACTTTGTAATATAAAGTAAATGAAAGCATAAATGGTGTGAAGCCAACACTGTTTTGAGAATATTCTCTCACTGAAAATTTCTCCCTCATTAAAACAGGGACTAGTGGTATTCCCCACCGCAGTGTGTGTGCCGCATGGGATCTGGCTTGATGAGTCATCCCCCGAATGTTTATTAGCTGTGGGGTCTGCTTGTAATTGCCACAGCCTTACTGCACCACCATGTGGCCAGGAGGTGAATTACACTGCTTAGAAACACTACTGCAGTCAGGTGATTAACACTGAGATGCTGTCTATGAATACTTCAGACACAGACTTCTAAAGCCATCGTTGTGTAGTCAGTGCTGTTACCATATGAAGAAAGCTGAGGCAAAGCCCTTTTCCCTACTCAAAAAATGATTGGTGGTCTCATAAATCACTCGTATGTGTAAATTAAGACTTGATACATTTTGTCGGGTCTGTGTTTTCTCTCTGAATATGACTGTATCCTCTGAATTTTTGTGGTTGTTAAGCAGCCAAACCTGAATATTGCTACGTGCAAGCTAAGACTGCTGATCCTGGATCTGACATCGTAGGACTGACCTCCTCACCAAAATATGCAGGCAAGTTTTCCCAAAAGTGGTGGTTAAATTGCTTTGATAGTAATAGACTATATTTACATTCCAGCACAGTAAAGACCTCAGCACAGCAGATGTCCTGCATCGGGTCATGCACCATTAGAAAATTTGAAACCTTTGTTTTGAATGAAGATACGCTCACCAGCACACCACTCTGCATTTTACTGTTTACACTGCATTTATGAGTTCAGACCATGCCTTCAACATGGTGGTGGTAGTATGAGGGAAGACTGGTTGAAGGAGGGAGGAGAACTCAAATAACATTGCTGGAGTTCTGGGCAGCTTCTGCCTGTAGCTAGAAGGCCAGACCAGACCCCCTCTTATTAGCTGTAGTAGGACTAATGTAGGACTGAGGAGCGGAGGGAGGTGGGGTGGTGGAGGTTGTGAACTTTATCCTGGGAACAAAAGGTGAGGGTATGAATTTGTAGGGCATTAGATTGGAAGAAGGCGGGATTTCAGGCATGTTTTTCCCCCCAAACATCTGTCGTAACATAATTCTATTTAAAGCTGTATCAACCACAGAGAGCCACAGCAGATCAAAATTTACATACAGAAAAGCAACCAGTCTTGATTTCATATCTTTCAGGTCAAAAACAGAGAGTTAGTGAAGTTTTGACTATTATGCTCTTTCAACATGCTCACAAACGTCAGATTCATCTGCTTGCCGGGGTCCAAAGCACAACCCACAGTCCCTTGGGGCAGATAATGTGTTTTTGTACATAAAATAACAAAACTTATTTATATGGCAAGTGATTTCCATCTTTTGGAAGTATTTTTTTTATCCCACCTTCGCATAACGCACTCATCACTGTGGCTGGATGTCTCTGACAGGTAACAGGGGTAACACACTCCTGGCACCAAACACGGACAGCGTGTCTGTAGCGTGGAGGCCAAACTGCCTGAGATGAAACTGCAGGGCCAGTTTTCGGGTCATGACCCGCAGTGCCACAAAGGAGGCGCACACTTCGCCCAGCAGAAAGGCCAGATATAAAGAGTGCACTGCCCGCTCCAGAGGCAGAATCATCAGCCCTTCATCACTGAGGAAGAAGAGTAGGATGGGCAGTTGGAAGAGGAAGGAGATCAGCCAGAAACCGGCCAGCTCCGGCACCTAAGAGATAGAAATAGTAATTTCTTTGTTGTTTAAAATTATTTGAAAACCTTTCTCTATTTTATTACATTAAAGTGTTTTGTTTTATATGAAAACCTTTTGTTTTTCACAGATCTAAACCTATTTTGCTCTGCTTTAAGCTTTAGCTCAGCTATAGCTTTTCTCACATCTCCGACAGGAAACTTTCACATAAAAGTAGAACAGTTTCTTGTAAAATGTCTGTGTTTGACTTTTTATGAGGCTGAGGTCGCTTCGAATCTTCCCGTTGCAATGTACCGGAGGTGCCAGAATGTACCTGCCACACCATTTAAGGTGGAAGGGGAAAATTCGAACAAGGAACTGGCAGATTAAACATCAGAAACCAGCTGAGTGCTTGTAAAGGCAAAAAGCCTTAGGTGTCTCCAAACTATCGACATTCATCTTAAAAATGTCTCTTTGCTGTTTCATTAGCTACTAGCTAGGTGACACTGTTGTCTGCGTTGCTATGGTGACCAGCAGTCTGCACACTAATCTTCAGGGTTAAAGTGTGAATAAGCAGTTATAATCTACATTAACTCCAGCATTTAAGTACATTTATTGTTAAAAGTCTGTTGAATGATCAGAAGAGCTTCATTTTACTGCAAAGAAGGATTATTTTATTTTCACCTAAACAGCTAATTCTGCTGTGGAGCCGCAACAAGGCAGTAAAAGAGCTGCATATGGCTCCGGAGCTGCATGCTGCTGACACCTGATTTAGAAAAACGGCAGACAGAGCAATCATCTAGCATATTTAAAGGGATACTCCAATGTTGTTCCCGGCTAATCTGTATCTGCTGCATCCAACACATACAATGAATTGCAGACAGAGTGATGCATTAGCCCTGTGTTTAGAC
>NC_051230.1:7876153-7891153 GCF_015220715.1 Pygocentrus nattereri | reverse complement strand
ATTAAGTTAGCACACCCTTTGCAGAGAGCACACTTCTGCATATCAAAGTGCAACTACTGTTTATTCTGTGAATGACATACTGTAAACAAGACAAATAAATAATGCAACATTTTATATCTTATTGTATTTAAAGTATTAGCTTTAGCATTAGCTTGTCTGACAGTGTTGCTTCTATCACTAAAACCTACCCCTTCCCAGACATGAAAACTAGTCCCTTTATTGTTGAGTGACTAAAATATTTACCTGGATTGGTTAATGGAAATCTGGTCTCCAGAATCCATTTTTGCTTTAAATTTTGTCAGTTCTCATGTAGAGATCAGCAGGCGCTGCACTGGGGGTTGCTAGGGGTTACCCAAGCATTCCCTAAACATTAGCATGCCCGTTAAAAATGTAGATTAGAATTTTCTTTAAATCATGTAAAAATTAAGCTAGTTCATAAATCTTTCCCAACATCTGTAAGACATGCACGCACGCACACAAGTACTTCCACATTCACTCCGAATGCACAGTAGACGGCTGATACAGGATCAGTTCTGTTCTGGCCAGGTCTTAATCACAACATTAACTCACAACTTAATGTGCTGATCTTCGGTCAGTAACTAAAAATGTTACTCTCATGAAATTTGTCACAGTGGATTATTTTTGGTTAACTGTTTAAAAGATGGATCGCTTTCTCATTCCTTCCAAAAATAATGTTAAAGCTTAGAACTAAAAAGCAAATGTAAGTGAAGTTATGCCCAGAACAGAATATTTATTAAGTGGCCCATTTTTTTAAAGACAGTGAAATTTCATTTATTTCCGTGAGCGCCGTCTCTGTATTATGGACAATCAAATCATTACACTCCGCCTTACGCTCTCAGACCTCCAACCACTGTTAAGCAACCGTTGCTTGTGTGCCATTACCTACACTACCATTGCCTTCAGTTCGTAATTTGCACGTCAGTATTAGAATTTAAAGTTCCAGCAGCAATTAAAATGTACCTGGAAGACCTGTAAAGGCGAGATCCCAGAGTAGAGCATATTGTTTTCTACCCATCCAAAGCCAAAAACTAATTTGAATAAGTTTGTTGTTGTCAGTTTTCTGCAAATATGGTACTTACAATGCTCTTCATCTCCAAAAGCAAAAATACACTGGGTCAAAATGTCAAAGCAAATGTCCATCAAATGTCGGTGCACTGAGTAGACATTTTTCATGCCCACTGTGGCAGTATGCTTTAGCCTATGATAGTTAGGTTTAGGTTTTTTCAACCCTTCCTAGTTGTTTTTCCCAGCTGAACTTCAAAGATATCTGATTGATTTGAACTTGGTTATGTTATCTTCACTGGGCAGAAGTTGTGCCTGAGGTGCTTCATAGTGAAGGGTGCTCTTGGTTAGGGCGCCGCCCCTGGAGATTGTGTTAGGAAACACTGAAGTATTCCTTTAAAAATTGTGCTGAATACATTTGTGAAGTAAAAAATACAAGGGTAAGTGTTTAGCATGAACATTTAGTATAGCACAAACATAACAGGCCTTAATATAACAGAAACCCTTAGCAAGCAGGACAGTAAGGCCTCCACCAAGTGCTAACTAGCAGCAGGTCACTCAGTTAGCTTTGCTCTGATTTGACCTCACCTTCATCCTCCACACTGTGCTCCCTCAGGTCACCACTGTCCCTCGTTCTGTTGTTGATGAACACAGAGCTGCTAGCATGAGCAAGACCCACTCTTAAGTTCTGGGGTATGGGGGTGTAAAACACAGGCATTTTAGCCTAGCATGAGCGCTCTGCCATCGCCGTGCTTTGTGCCTCAGAGACACTATAGCTCGCTTTGTGTCGTCTGAGATTAGCAGCAAGCAGCTGAACGCTAACCAGATTAAATCTGAGGAGGCAGCCTGTCTGACAGCGGATTAGCGTTAGCTCCGCATCGGCCTCCACTCCTCCACACCAGCGTCTGGAGCCTAATTAAATGTGTCAAATATGAGGGCTACTTAACAATTAGCGAACTGGTTCCTAGACGCCGAGTATCAGACACTTTGTTTGGAGACAAAATTCTCTCAATTAGACTTGTCATTAGATCTGACAGAATCAGTGGGTTGTTAAGAATTTCTCATTATCCTTAGGGCGCTACGATCACGCTGCTTTCCGGAGACTGCAGTCTCTTCATCTACTGTTCGGAAAAAGCCAAGTTAACCTATTTACACTCTCCGTCTCAGTGTCACGAGAGAAGAGGTGTATGTACACTTTCAGTGCAAGATATTTAATAGAAAAGAGAATTGTGTCCAATGTAAAGGACTGAAATGTCTAAAAACAGTGCATTTTAAATAAACTGTCAGGTTTCTTCACAGTGGTGGTGACTGGAACCAGGTAGTCACAATGCCGGCAATGCAAATACAGCCATTTTATTAACAATACAAAATGACCAGTGAACCTTCACACGTCTGAGTTTTTACAAATAATGTTGATGATTTTTAAAAAATGGAAAAAAAAAAACCACACATTATCTTTGGGACCTAGTTTGCCTTCTAGTGTCCTGCATGTGCCTTCATCCATCAGGCTTCAGTTGTTGTGGTATTGATAACATGATTAAATGCTTCAGACGTTACGATCACCAGCAATTCTGAATCTGTAGGTTTCTCTAGAATGATATACTTTGCATCAAACCACACCGAATAACTTTGTTTGCATGTTAACCATTTCATTATGTATACATTTAGAAAAATAAGTAGACTTCCCCTTTAAAAGGACCCACATACTCTATATGTGTGTTTAAATACCAAAATACCATAAACATAATTCATTACTGCCAAAATGGTCAACAAATGACCATTTTCTAACTTCTTTTTCCCTTTAGAATGAACAGAATCTGCTTATTTATTTATGTATTTATTTATTCATTCATTTATTTAAGACTGATTCATGTCACTGAGCTCTGTTCTGATTGGCTACTCCGTGTTCTGCCTCATTCAATACGATTCGTAAAAAGTAGCGTCCCGTGTGTTTGTGGAATGACTGCTGTGCTTTTAAATTGTAATATTTTGTATGTTAACATTTCATAAAATAATTAAAAACAAAGTTATTTAATTGCAGCATAGCTCTACATTTTTGAAGAACATTTTAAAAGCATGCATGACTCATGTGCTTTTAACTGCAGGCATTGGGAAATATGGGACGCCTCAACTTCACATTTTTTCTACACTCTTAGAAAAAAATGGTTCATCAAGGGTTCTTGAGTAAAGACAGTGGTTCTACCTAGAACCATGAACACTCAACAAACTGAATTTGCATGCTTCAAAAAAGGTTCTGCTGCGGCTATAATGTCAAGCTTGTAACAACTGCAGAACAATTTTGGTGCTTAATAGAACACTTTTCTAAATGGTTCAATATAAAACCGTGTACAGCATGTTCTCCATCAATCCCAAGAACCACTTCCCCACACAAAGAACCATTTAAGCATGCAAATGGTTCGCTGACTGTCCAAGGTTCTATACAGAAGCATTGTCTTTACTGAACAAGTCTTGAACTATTTTAAGAGTGTATGGATTTCTGCCATACTGTGGACTTTAAAGGGCCCATATCCTACATTTTTCTGATAATTTAAGATGCATTTATGACATTATTGAGGATTTCTGTACTAAAATCTGACCTGTATTATGCCTCTTTTAAAACGTTTGGGCTGGAACGGTTCCTTTAAAACTTTAAAAGGTCATGGGAGGGCCTAAACGGCTATGGGCTAAATAGGTGGACGTAAATACACGGTTTTGTGACATCACAAAAAGTGTACATTTAAAATGGGCGTTTTTTTTTTTTTTTGCAGCTCAGTTTCTTCATGTGGACTGGGACGTTTTCATAATGTTGACAAAACATTTAACTCCATCCATCCATCCATCCTCTAAGCCGCTTCTCCGTCAGGGTCGTGGGGGGATGCTGGAGCCTATCCCAGCAGTCTTCGGGCGGAAGGCAGGATACACCCTGGACAGGTCGCCAGTCCATCACAGGGCAGACAGACAGACACAGACAGTCACTCACACCCAGGGGTAATTTAGCATGTCCAATCTGCCTGACTGCATGCCTATGGACTGTGGGAGGAAACCCACGCAGACACGGGGAGAACATGCAAACTCCACACAGAGAGTTGGTCACCCAGCTGGGGAATCGAACCCAGGCCCTCCTTGCTGTTAGGTGACAGCGCTACCCACCATGCCACCGTGCCACCGTGCCGCCCAACATTGAACTCTTTTATTTAAGAATAATAATAGCAATAATTGCCCACTAAGAATCCAATCATTCTTGCAAACATTCTTCCAACGTTCAGTGTGGATGTGCACAAATTTAAAGGGTAGGGGAGCTGATGTGCAAATGGAACACAACTGCCCTGCAATTTCTAGAAAAGTTGGCTTTGTTTAAAAAAAAGAAAAAGAAAGGAAGAGCAAGAACCATCCCTTTATTTCTAAAATGTTTATTGTAAAGTTAAGCATATGCTGAAGTGATGATCTGCACTAAGCCATCAGTGTCTCGGCCCAGAGCCTGGCCTTTTTTCGAGGCCTTGAGGTCCTAGGCGTCATTATTATGCTGAGTGCAGGTACAGTAGTCGGCCGGCAGGGGTCACAATTCATCCCGTGGTGCTTTCAGAGGGAGGTTTTTAAATTCTTCAGGGACTTCCTCGCCTTTTTTCGACCTCTTATAGAAACCCAGAGAGTCCAGGAGATTACTGATCTCATCTGCCGTCATCTTCTTCACTGAAACTGTCTAAGGACAAAAAAAAAAAACAAAGACAGACACTCAAGTTCTTTAACAATTCAGGCCAGTGTCTGATGTTGTCCTTTCCCTAAGGACACCCCAGCACACAGCAGTGGTGCTGAGTAGGCATCATAAAAGTTCATCGCGACGTCCTGCATAATGTGTCTTGCCCTTGTTTTGCCATTGTATACAGTGTTTAGATGTTAACGGATTAGCTAAGCAGTGCTGCACTGCGCTGAATCAAACAAAGCTGTCTTGATTGCAGCATTATGGAACTGGGTCATGCTGAGCTAAGGAATATTCGGCAGCCGTGTGCAAGGAAGGTAATGTTGTAAGGAATAAGTAAAGACGGTCTTACCCTCACCACCTCATCCTGGTCATTGTAGAAGATGAGTCGGGGCTTTTTCTCTTCTCCTGAATCGTATTCCAGATTATGACTTTTTCAAGTTAAAGCAAACGGCTGTTTGAAGAACACAAACTGCTTTAAGCGTTGAGCTCACATGAGCTCATAAAGCAATAGATCATAAGGCTAAAATTGTACACATGGTCTCTGATTGCTTATTAATTTTATAAAATTGATGACAAAATACAGAGTAATAAAACCAGTATGGAACTATGAGTAGCAGAGTCAGGCCTTCATTTCTGCTATAAATGTCAATAGTTGGTATAAAGCGAAAAAAGAGTGCATGGAGACTTTTTGGTAGATTAAACATGCACATTTTTCCATTTCTAACAACTGAAAGCCACTTAGATTACAGCCTTTATTCTCAATGGGTGAAGTATCTCAGACTTCCAGAAGGCTAAGAGTGACGTTTTGCAAGTAAAGCTGGCCCCATCTACTTGAAACCAAAATGTGAGTGCTTGATTCATGATTGATGGCTGGTAGTTATGCTGTGTTTGAGTGGTGTCAGAAACTGGGACACACCAATTTTCTCAAAATACTCTCAAAAGTTTCTTAAATTTACTCAGTCAAATAAAATGGGGAAGTGGGGAACTCAGGATTTTAGTTGATATGCGAGATGTCCAGATGTGGACTATGATCTTTCACTTTTGGTAAAAAATGTTAAATTTGGTAGTAAATGTGAGAAAAAAAAAGACTTGCTCTTGTAAGTTTGGTGGGGTTGGACTGCTGAGGCTGCGATGTGACGTCGCCAGAAAGGTCCCGCCCCTTGCGATTGTGGGGCGAAACTTGTGAGGGAACCAGTGAGAGAAAATGAAGCCCGCCTCATTGTATTTGTTGCTTTTTCATTTCTTCCCAGAAATGGAGGAGATGTAGTAGCAGCTATTCTCCAGTCATCTGTTCTCTCTCTTTCCTTATGGTAGACATACGTTTCAATGAGCACCTGGATTGAGTGAAGTTGTATTTACCAGTTAACCAGCTGTTCTGTAGAACCTGCCAATGAGCACCCAAACGCACCAAACCAAAACCAAATCTACCGTGTAAGGTCTTCAAATCAGCTCTAAGACCTATCCATTAGGAGAGCTCACTTGGCTGTATCTATCTGGATATCACGAGGAAAAAACATTTGTTTTCCACAGGGTGTGTCAAGACTTTATTTTGGCTGTTTCAAGATTTGAACTAGATTTGTTTCTGAGAATTCTACCATAATACTAGAGGTTAAATGCAACAAGTGTGGTGCTTCTTTGAAAAATGACAGTAATCCATGTTATAGTTGCCATCAATCAAGGTCATTAGGCCTTATTGAGGACACAATGTTCGATAAATAACTCAAAATATTATTGCAATAAAGAATTCATCTTCCAAGCAATGTAGCTTTCTAACAGTGAGCCATGGTTGCCCAAGCAATATAACCATCCAAGGTTCTTCCATGAAAAACTGGGCATTTTAATCTTGAGCCTAACTGATGTGTGAGGTCAACCAATCAGATTTTAGGTCCATTTTATATGGATAAATTTAAAGCCACTGCATGTCAGAGTACAAAATCATTTTAAAACTTTCACAGGGGCTGAAAGTCGACATCTGACATTATCAACTTCTACACTCTGCTTCTAAAATCCACCAGCGAGGAAGCCTAAAGCCCTGTCTGAACTTCACAGCGTGTGAGGGCTTTACCGAATCAGAACAGGCATTTCCATGCTAATCCTTGCTAATGTAAGGATACTACAGGGCCCAGCGCTCCATCAGGAAGTTGTAGAGCTCGGGCATCTTCTTTATGGATCATCCCACCAGACTGGGGGCCTTCAAAAGAGGAAATAGTCCATCAGCAGTGAAAAAGGACAGTTACTGTAGGTGAGGCTACATTTATGCAGTGGGAGACAGCATAAAAGAGTCTGACAGAAGATTACAGAGAGAACGGATGACCGAACAGAGCAGAGCAGGACCATCAAAGGACAAAAAGGGGACAATTAGATCGATCTTAGTGTAACTGCTGCAGTTGAATTCATGAAGTATTGTAACAGCCTATAAAATCACTGGCTTCTTTGCAGAAATAGTTAGAAAGCAATGCACTGCTGTATTTCACTGTTGTCAGATCAAAACCTCATATCTCCAAAATAAGTTTACAGAAAACTCAAAGGTTTTCCAATAACCTTTGAGTCATTTCTCATGGTCCGTTCATTGTGAAATGTACAGGATCACAGGTACTTTCAGATTGTCAAAAAAATAGAAAAACAACAAAAAAATTGGAGATTCAAGGTTTTCGTCTGACCGCAGCGATGTGTGACTGTGGTGAAAATTCTTCAAATATAGTCATTTGTGTTCTCTCAAGAGCAATAATTTAGTTTTTTATTATTTGGTTTGAATGTTACCCACAGGAATACGCTGGGAAAAACAGCAACAGTACAAATGATTGCTACAAATTATGCTTTGTGGATTGAAGTGGAAGTAAGTTAACACAACACATCCTCTACAGAGAACACATTTGTATCTACGTAGCTGTTTATTTACTATATATAATGTACTGGGGGAAAAATAAAACATAAAATGTGGCCCTTGCAAAAGTAATGGCACATTTTATTAATTGGAAAAATATGCAATAAAATTTGCAAAACCATGTCATAATTAACTTTGTTCTCCATAGAGGACGTCATTTTCATGTAGAAAATCAACAAAATGTGTAGTTTGACCAGTGGGCAACCGAACCTTTGCATACAATTGTAAATAGGCTTTATATCACCGTTGTCGGAAAAAAAACCGGTAAGCGGGAAAAAAACACTTTATTTTAATGTAAGTCAATGGAACCAGAATCTTTACCAAGTCATTTTGGGTCATTTAATTTGGTCCATTCATCAGGCATTGTACTTACAATATAAAGGGCAACACGTATTTTTGAATTATGACCAAAAACTGAAAAATCAACATAAATGGAGATATGAGGTTTTGTTCCAACAACAGCGATATATATGACCTGCTGAAATACTATTGGGAATTTCCCCAGATACAATTCAAATACATTTTTCATAGGTGGAATGATTAATAAACAGCAAAATTATGAGGTTTTAAAAATTTAGGAAAAAACAGGGAAAGTCATTACATCACCCTACAAAAGGTGTTTACAAAATAAACAAGTGCCCTGAGACTTAATTCCACACAAGTAGGCTGCGTCTACAACAGCTGACAATACGGCCATAGTTTCTTTGCAGAAATAATGGATAAGATGGAAAAGTAGAACTGCACATTTTTCCTGTAATTGAAGCTTCTCATCCTGTGTTAGAGCCGCCTATAACTCTAACTCATCAGACCAATAGAATGGCTGAGGTGTGGAAGTTTTTCACCCAGCCTCAATTGTCAAGATGACACCAAATCCTCGATCAAACACTCACCAGCAGTTTACCTCTGGCTATAATGAGTTTTTCCTGCCCGACTGGAGTCTCGGACGTGTTCTCGGCCACCTTGCCCGCGGCGCAGAGGGTCAACAGGGCCAGCAGTGAGAGCCACATGCTGTGATCCTGCAGTAATGGAGCTGTGTGAGGGGCTTTGGGCGAAACACAGGTGCACTGATAAACCACTGTAGGCGAGCATGTGGCAAAAATTGATTGGTCCACTTTCGGTGGCCTTTCATGTCTTCTACATGAAAGAGTTTCGGTGAAAGCTTAAACAGAATTTTAGGAATTTTAAAAGTGATGGTTAAGCAAACTCAAGTTCATCTACCAAGACATGCTTATTAGTTTTGTACTAGAGTTACAAAGCAAGTGTATCTAATCAGGCAGGTTGCAATAGTTGCCTATAACTATTTATATCATATACATTCCATGCATACATCACAGATTTACTTCAAACAGTAGTAAAGTATTAGGTTTCTGCTGTAGGAAACCTTCTAGCTATCAGAAAAGGTCTCAAAAGAATTAAATTATTAAATTTAATACATTAATTACAATTAAATATGAAATTATATATTTGTGTGTGTGTGTGTATAAAAAAAAACAAAAAAAAAAAAACACATGATATATGCACACATATGACCGTCTCACAGTGACTGATCAACTGTATTACTGCCCCACAGCACGAAAAATCCCTGTGCTTTGTTTAAACTGAAAGACCTGGCACCTTATTTTCTTAACTAGGCTTGTCAGCTAGCTAACAGGCTAAAAGACAGCTAACAGCCCAAACAACTCTCAGAAATATCACAGGCTTAAATTAAAGTACTTACAGTGAATTATATCGTAAAATACCAATATATAACTTCTACATACAGTAATATACAATTCTAGCCTCTACAGCTAAATAGAGCATCATTGATCGAGGATGGGTGTTGCTGAATCCCAAATCACTATTTCTTAGTGATAGTTTGCACCTTTGGGATGCAGGATCCACTATTTCAATTCCTATGTAGTGCACCATGTAGGGAATAGGGAGCCATTTGAGATTAAGCCCCAGCTTGAGAAGAAGGGCACCGCTGAATTGGCACTAAATACGACTTGGTGGTAATTTGGTGAGCAAATGTATTTCTAATGCAAAACGTTTTTAAATGAAACAGTGCTGTGTTATCATTTGTTCACTGTTATATGACAAAGTTAAAAGTTCATGAAATGATTGAAATATACAGCAATGGCTAACCGGACATTCTTCTCCTATTTTAACAGTCCATGATTGCTTGGCAATGATAGCACACACTAAAGGAACTACATTTCTCGGCGGAATACTTGTTTACACTGATTATTATTAGTAATAACTTTATTTGAAAAAAGTGTGGTATAGTTTATGTTGGCTGCCAATTTATAAAAGCAATAAGCCGCTTGAAACTGCATTGATGCGTACGTTACTCTGCTTCACATTGTGCCTAAGAACACCCCTTCCCATGATAACACAGTAATGCACAGCTTCTTGTGGAGTTTTGCTTTAGTCTAGAATAGTTTGTTCAATTTATAATAGAATCATCATGCCTGCTGTAACGATGGGGAGCGATGTTGAGGTGGACGCATGTGTGGAGACAAGCGAGATTTATTATGGACAAGTCGAAAATCAGGGTCAAGACAGTCCAGGGTCATAGAGCCAATACATAAAACAGGAGGGACAGACCTAGCGCCAAAATGAAACCGGATCAAAACAAACAACAGAGGCCGGAAGAAACACCAAACAAAAACAGCTCAAACAGAACAGTACCTATCAAACAACACATCCAGTACATACGTCCAACAAACAGCACATCTAACGTCAAACGAAGACCAACAAGAAACTCAGGAAAACACAGGGCTTAAATACAAACAGGGATAAGGAAGGATAACCGGACGCAGGTGGAAAACAGGTGGGAACAATCAGGGGCGGAGTCACAAAACAAGGGGGCAGGACTAGGGATACCAAAACAAAAGCACATGAGGAGACTGGACAGTCAGAGAACTGTACTGAAAGTGTCTCTATAAAACTGCTACAAACATGGTTGACATACATATACATATATATATATATATATATATATATATATATAGCTGTGGCCACATATGAAGGAGGGGCAGCCTAGTTGTGCTTACATGACACAATCTACCTTCAAATGCAGCCTCCGAAGGATGCAGCCCCTGAATTGGGACACAGCTATATAGTTTGCACAGTGTTTGTTTGTTGTACATAAGCTTCCATTACTTGTCAGCTACTCTAGGCTCCAGTGCAAAACTAGTAAAGCAAACTTCAGACACCAAACAAGTTTGAGTTACCTACCTCAAAAAAAATCAGTGTAAATTCAACATTGAGAAATTATTTTAAATGTGTTTATTTTCTGCATCAGGAGGTTGTGTTTTTAGCCAGTCCACTCTCTGTGAGTGCCCTTGAAAAGAGTGCACACCTGCATGTTTAACATGGTTTCCCACAAGTTAATGTTTAAGAAGATTTTGGAAACGCACTCCAGCTGAGCTGAAAGCTACTTGTAAGTCTTTCAAGCTTGCTGTACTTCTTTCAACAGCAGTACTGATGTTTGTGAAAGAGCATTCAGGGCCCATGAAAAAAACAAACTGAACAATATTTTTTCTTAACTTGTTTGCAGAGTATACAAAGTGTGTGCTGAAATGGGTGCTAGAAAAGCATTGGTCCCATTTTACAGTCTAACTGGCTGAGCTGAGTTACAGGCAGTCGTATAGTTAAACAATATGACACTTGACGTTGTGCGTTATTGCAAACAACATCACGGCTGCGAGATGAAGGAAACCGCACATTACCTTGAGTGGTTTATTGCTTCAATACAGCAGCTCTAAAAAAAAAAATAATAATAATAAAACAAGGGAGAGCAAAGAAGCTTGGACATGGTATCAAATGTGCTTGAACATTGCCAATTCTATACGCCAATAAGGGCTCCCTTTTGCATTTCATACATCTGTTGCGGTGTCAGTTTCAGCTTTTTCAACATTTGCCAGATTAACCTGAATGTTATTTTGTCCCAGTCAGTCTGTAAAGCATCTCACAGCCCATCTTGTTTGCTGAATTATACCCTGTCTGTTTGGGTCTAGTTTCTCTTCCAGTTGTTGTGCTGTCACAGCTGCAGAATAATGAGAAAACAAAAAACCTCTTCCACTGTCATTATGAAAGGAAGGCAGACTTTGTTCCACTTGTTTGCTCTTAGTGGACACCTTTTGTATGGCTGGTAGCCGTTTGTAGCTCAAACCTTCTTGCATAATTTTTTCCTTTCTTTTTGAGTTTTTTTAGGGCAATTACTCTTGTTTTTTTTTTTCTCTTTGCTTTTTATATTAATACCAACCTTGGTTGCGTACTGTACTGGTCACCCCTCTAGAAAGGTGTGACAAAGGGCTGCTGTTTGCCAAAGCCTTAAGTTGAAGAGTCCACAGGTGTGTCACGCTGGGCGCAATCAGCCCGAGGGCTCCTGGGAATTGGAGTTCCCTGAAGTTACGGCACTTTGCCACCATTGCCCTCTGCTGGTGGCGGGCAGGGCAGGCTTTAACCTTACGGGGGTATTATTTAAGTGATTACTTAGCAACTAGTGCTTAGCATAGTGATACAGTTATTGTAAACTGATAGAATATCTCTCACCTCAATCAGATTTTGTCATCATAATTAACTATTGTACAATACGTGATATACGTGACCTGCAGTATAAAAAAAAACACCCAAAGAACCTCTTGCACGATTAATGTCAAACTTCTAACAATAAAAGAATCAGTTGCCAGTTCAATCCCCAGGGCCAACAGTCCATGACTGAGATGCCCTTGAGCAAGACACCTAACCCTGGATACGGCTGCCCACCGCTCCGGGCAAGTGTGCTCACTGCCCCCTAGTGTGTGTGTGTGTGTGTGTATGTGGTGTTTCACTTCACGGATGGGTTAAATGCAGAGGTGGAATTTCCCCGTTTGTGGGATTAAAAAAGTATCACTTATATAGAACCCTTTTCAAAAAGGCTCTATATAGAACCATCTACAGCACGTTCTCCATCAGTCTGATAAACCCTTTCATGATGCAAAGGACCCTTTAATCATGCAAAGAGTGTTCATGGTTCTATATAGAACAGTTTTCTTTATTAAAGAACCCTTGAAGAGCCATCCTTTCTTAACAGTGTAGGTTTTTTAGATTGCTAACAGTCTAGCATTTAATATTTACTTTGCATTGAATGGAAGCGTTTACTGAAGAATTTGCTGTAAAGCTTATATAGAAAGTAAAGGATATGTTACTTGAATGTCTTCACTTTAAATGTCTGTGGTTTTGGTAGTTCTGACATAACTAGTATTAAACCCAGTATGGAAAACAAATGTGATGCTTACATCTCACAGGGAATCACATAGAGGTGCTTGTGGAAACTATATTGTGTTGGTTGAGTGTTCATTTGAATAGACCTCCATTATATTATAACACCCCGGAGAAGTGGAAGATGATGGATGGATGGATGGATATATTATAACATGTTAATGATTTTATGACAAATAATCAAGAGTGGATATCCAAAATATATAGCAATAGGTCACACTAAAAATGGTTTATTGTTGTTATCATTATTATTATGATGATGGTTATTATTATTAATGAGATTTATCATTATTGTCTGTTGGCGCCACTTAATAGAGAGAAACCATGACAGGCTGTAAGTTACAGTGATTTTACTTCAGAGTGATCATTGTAATACACGGCTTCATGTGGTTTACTGACTTAACGGACTCAAACATACGACCGCATATGTTAAATGAATATTCCTTTAACGTGCCAAGTTGTAAAAGCAATAAATAAATCTCTCTGTTGTGTTGTTTGGTGAACGTGGTCTACTGTAAAAGAAAAAAAGGATTTGTTTTACTGAAAAAGTTTGTTTATTCATACTGAAAAAGTATGTTTATTCATACTGAAAAAGTATGTTTATTCATGAATTGAATTGAAAGTTGGTGCATTTTATCTTGTATTTGGATTTTGTTGCGGCCGTTCACATTGTGATAAAAAACATTAAAAAGGTTTGTTTTGTTTTGTTCGTGGCCTTTTGCTTCATTTAATCTAAGGTTTACATGATCTAATGAAATAGCCAACAGCTCAGTGAAAAGGCCATGCATTTATACCAGGTCACCAACAGAGGGCGCCAATGGTCTAGTGTGAAATTCCAGGTCCAAAAATAAAGTTGTTAGAGGAACTTGCAAAGTTTTGACACAGGCAATTTTATTTCCAACGAAAACAAACCACAATCCATAGGAATGCTGCAGCAAAACCAGTAAACCATATCATCATCATCGCCATCACCATCATCATCATCTCTCCCTCTCTGTCTCTCATTTTCTCTCTCTCTCTCTCTCTCTCTCTCTCCTTTTCTCTTTAACGTGTGCAATGATGTGTTTCAACTCAACATTTCATATAGCAGCTTCGAGAGAGAGAGAGAGAGAGAGAGAGAGAGAGAGAGAGAGAGAGAGAGAGAGAGAGAGAGAGAGAGAGAGAGACTTCCTGTGATAGAGCACAGTAACATTTCAGTGCTTTGAGTTTTTCTTAAATTGGTGTTATGCAACTGTTTCACTGTGTAATCCACATCTGTGAAAGCTATTCTGACTGTTCAGTGCTGAACAGACAGCCCACCTCACAGCCCCTTATACACTGCCCATCACAAGTGTGGAGCCATCTTGCCTTCTTTTGATGTTTGAATGTCCTCACTGTTACATTTACATCACCTTTAAGCCAATATGCTTAATTTTTCTTGGTTTTTCCTCCTAAAGTTCACTGTCAGCATTTGTGTGTGTTTCTGTAACTAAAACAGTCATAATACATCTTTACATGACAACCATCCAAGCCTGTCTTTATCCCTTAGAGTTAAACAGGCTGTTTTGTGGCTGTGCCTTTAAGACCGATGTGCTGTATAGTCAGTTGCAAAAGTTTGGGCTCCCCTGGTCACGTTGCATGTTTCACTGATTTTCTAAACGAAGATCACTGAACAAACACTCTATAGAGAACACCTCTGCACATTTTGTCGCACAATTGCTGTTTTTTTGCCGAATATAAAGCAGCACTATGTAAGATTATTTCATTAAGAAGCATTTCTGAGTCAGCAGAGCAATAGCACGCTAAAACGTGAAGCCTGAAATCATCAGATCAGATTGGACTTTGGTCCATGTGATACATCTTTAGGATTTAGCATCAAACATAGACTCAAGAAGGTCCAGCTTGATGTTTAAGTCTTACATGCAAAATTAACATTATAGTGGTTATAGTGATGGAGATGTGATGGCAACAGTAGATAATTCACTCACATTTAGATAATTCACTTACAATTCACTTACATTTGACTAAACACCTGGAAGTGTTGCGTGCTGATGAGTACTGACATCACAACAAGAGAACAAGAAATGTGTGGCCTCTGGCTTTATTACCTAGGTAGCCCTACAGTCACTAACAATGCTACAAATATATCTACATGTGGCTTTGTTTT